>NC_057758.1:5033406-5142858 GCF_004010195.1 Chiloscyllium plagiosum
TCTGATCTTCGCACATTTGATTGCCAAAGGCAGATACGACTCAAGCTTTACAGAGTGAAGGAATGAACTTGATACATGACATTGGCGCTATACACATTCAATAATTTCTTCATGAACTTTGCAGACCAAGATCTTTATATCCTCGCTGGCTTCTGTAGATATCACAGGGGATTGGTGATTAGCTAATGTTCTTTCTCTTTTCTTCAAGGTAAATAGGGTTTACCGGTAAGGCGTGCATGGTTGCTTGGGTAGCTATTGGATGGATTACTTAGCGATATCTTTTACGTGTATTAGGCAAAGAATGGTTTAATTCGGACGAGTGAGCAGGGCTTTGTGCTGGATATGACATGCCTGATAAAAATGATTGCATTTTTTCCAGGAGATGTCGAAGGTGATCGATGTGAAGTAGTGGGAATTGTAAACGTCGATTTTAGTGAGGTTTTAGAGTATGTTCCTCATTGTAGGCTCAACCAGAAGATTAAAAAAGCATTAGGTCGACGATAGTTTGTTCTCGAGTTGGCTTGCTCAGAGAAGAAAGAGGGCAGTGGTGGAACGGCCTTTTTCTCGATGGAGGCGATAGACAGGGGGCGCGCTGCAGATAACCCCTGCGATTTGTGAAGAATACAAATGATTTGAATGAAAATGCACTTGGTGGGGGTGAAATGGTATGTTGTGGACGTTACAAATATCAGCGGATTGTGCATAGATTGGAGGATTTTCAAAGCAAGAAGTGCAACATAAATTAATTGGACATATGGGAGGAGAAATGGCAAAATTATTCAATTTGGGTAAAGGTGTAGTGCTGCACTTTTGGCAATGAACGCTTAAGGAAAAGGATATAGTTATTGGCATGACGCTGGAAGTGTTGATGCACAGAGGGATCTTGGGGTTTGGGTTTATAGCTCCCTGAACATAGCCGCGATAGAGTTTAAAGTAATCACAGGGCATGCTTGCCATTTTTGATCATGAATTTTTGAAGAAAAGTCACGCTGTCATGTTACAGCTTTGTAGGAGTTACGTTAGGCCAGTCTTGAACTGTTGCATTCAATAGTATTGAAGGTTGCAGATGTTTTGCAAAGGGTGTAAGAGAGGCTTTTCAGGATACTTCCTGGATTAACGGATATGATATATAAGCGGATAATGAAAAAACTCGGATTTGTTTCTTTGGAGAGGCGGAGGCTTGAGGAGAATTGATGGAAGCCTTTAAAATAATGATTTACATAGATAGGGCACACGGTCTGAATTTTATTATCAGAGTTCAATTTCTTTGCACATGCATTTACGGTGAGAGCGAGCAAGTTCAAATGAGCTGAGAAGCGCATGTATTTGAGATAGTCAGTGCTGGACTTCTGGATAGTTCTTCCAGTGGTAGTGATGGAGTCTGATAACGTAGGGAGTTTAAGGGTCTCTTAGACAAAAACATGAAGATTCCATGATAGAAAGATATGTACTAAAGACAGAAAAGAGGATTGGATTAATTCAATTTGGCGTCATGTTAGGCCCGACATGGTATTTTAAAGACTGTGCTGTAATATGTTATATTCTATGCTCGATGTTCTGTGCTTCCAAAACTGTTTCCACTTCCAATATCCGGATACAGAAGTTCAACAAAGGAAAAGGGACAGCAGCATGGTGTGTGGGGAGTGAACAATTGAAAGTAGGCTCATAACCTAAATGTAGCTTTACAGTCAATGATGGAATAGAGTGACTTCCAAGAAACTCCAACGAAACCAATAATAATATAGCAATAAAAATCAATAATCTAAAGCAGTTATTGTACTTTAAATCGTAAGGAGAGGTGATCATACAATGAAAAGATATCAGGATAGACTCTTGAAAGGACTTGGAGACATCAAGTCCATGGGTTACAGATTCTGTTCGTTGAAGGAATGCTCCAATCCGTTGTTCCCAGATTCACATCTCTTGGAGGATCTTTCCAATCGTTTCTTGTCAGATTGTGTACACTTATTTGAAGTTCCAGACTCTTGCTCCCAGATTCTAATCTCTGTCTATCTCTTTCTCGCTCCATCTCTGTCTTTCCAGAATGAGGGATCCATCTAACCGCGGAGAATATCTTCCCACCGACACTATGGAACATCCATTGAAAGAAATGGCTTTTTAAACACAAGATGGAAATCTTCCAGCGACAACGTTTGGATCCACAGCAACTTATGATAATTGCAAGCTTGAAACAAACTGTTTCACATAACCTCGTTCGCTGCAAAAACATGTGTAACAGAACAAATACCGAGATGGAAATATAGATCACCACTGACTGTTCAAGTAAACGACGGTGACTGTTGTCATCTGTTAATACTCCCTGTGTGTTACGGAGCTGTTTCATATTCCAGTTGTTCCCATACTACCACACCGTTATAAACTGTAAATAGGTGTAAACACTAGAACTCAAGACCAGTCGGTAGGATTCCTGTAGGAAAATTTGTTAGATCTGAAAATAAGGTTCACAGCCTAAGATTACAGGTTACGGTGCTTAGACAGAGATGAGACGATATATTTTCACACAGAGAGTAGGGTACTTGTAGAACTACCCACCACAGAAAGTAGTTCATGCCAGAACATTGAATATTTTCAGGAAATAGATATGGAAGGTTCTTAAAGTGAAAGTAATTTATGGCAAAAAAGAGGTGGGGACAGGGTACTGACGAGGTTGCTCATTTCTTAGATTGCTTAGATTAGATTACAGTGTGGAAACAGGCCCTTCGGCCCAACAAATCCGCACCGACCCGCCGAAGCGAAACCCACCCATACCCCTACATTTACCCCTTACCTAACACTACGGGCAATTTAGTATGCCAATTCACCTGACCCTGCACATCTTTGAACTGTGGGAGGAAAGCCACGCAGACACGGGGAGAACGTGCAAACTCCACACAGTCAGTCGCCTGAGGCGGGAATTGAACCCGGGTCTCTGGCGCTGTGAGGCAGCAGTGCTAACCACTGTGCCACCGTGCCGTCTTGCAGGTCACGAAGAACATGACATAGATTCCCAGCTCCTTGGAAATACTGAACAACGATGGGTACCCTGTCGGTTGCAGCACGTCCAAATCAAGATAATCAGAGAATGAGATATGGTGGACATTGAGAGCCTTTGTCGTCGGATGGTGATGGCTAGCACGGGCTTTAAATTGAGAGGTGATAGGCAGAGGACAAATATCTGATATCTCTTTTTTACTCACAGAGTAGTTGGGACATGGAACGCACTGCCTGCAACTGTACTATACTCGTCAATTTTATGCGTATTTAGATATTAATTGTATGAGCACACAGATGAAAATGGAATAGTGTCATAAAGATAGGGTTCAGGTTCGTTTCACACGTGAAGGCAACATCGAGGGACAAAAGGCCTGTACTGCGCTGGAATGTTCTTAGTTCTATGTTCTACAACATACTGTGAAAAATCCCAATGCTGCTGTTCTTGCAACGGCTTGTCAACCTAGATCAATCTACGTCAAGTCCGTCCTTCCAGCAAGAGCTTCCAAACAATCATTCACTCTGTTCCCCTTGCAACAGCTGTGAACCCATCCTGTCTCTGTTATTGTAGAGAAAATGCCTGTGACCCTATCGCCATCTATTTCCCTAGCAACAGCCTGTAGCCCATCCCTACTCTACTATTTGAGAAATGACCTGCGAACACATTCCCACTCTGTCCCTGGAGCAAAGGCCTGAAGACTCATCATACTCTGTTTTCCTTGCAACAGAATGTGAAACCCCATCCTGTGAATATTCTCCGAGCAATGGCATTTGAACACATTTTCACACTGTTCTCCTCGAAGCATCCTGTGACCCTATACCAACTCTGTCTCCCTCGCAACGGTCTCAGAAACTATTCCCACTCTGTTCCCCTAGCATCGACCGGCAATCACATCTTCATTCTGTTCCTCAAGCAACGAATTGCGGACAACCATGTAAAGTCTGTTCTGCCAGCAAGGGCTTGTGAACAAACTCCCACTGTCCTCCCATCAAGATACTGTGAACCAATTCCTCCCTGTGACAACATCGTCACTCTGCTTCCTTTGGAACAGCCTGTCAGCCCATCGGCACAGTATTCCCTGAATAATGGGTTAAAAACAATGACTGCAGATGCTGGAAACTAGATTATGGATTAGTGGTGCTAGAAGAGCACAGCAGTTCAGGCAGCATCCGAGGAGCAGTAAAATCGACGTTTCGGGCAAAAGCTCTTCATCAGGAATACAGGTAGAGAGCCTGAAGGGTGGAGAGATAAGTGAGAGGAGGGTGGGGGTGGGGAGAAAGTAGCATCGAGACTCCCCTAATAATAGCCAGTGAAACCATTCGAAAGCTCTTCTCAATGCAACAGACTGTGCACTTACTCAGAAATGTTCTCCCAGCAAAGGCCTGTGAACCCATCGTAACCTTTTTCACCCACGAGCGACTTGTGAACTCACCCTCACTCTGATCCTCTCTAAACATCCTGTGAAAGCAGACCAACTCTGCTCTCCTACAGACTGTGAACCTATCATAAATCTTTCTCCGAGAAACAGCCTGTGAACCCATCCCCACCCTGTTCCCTAAGCAAAAGTCTGTAAGTCCATTTCCACTCTGTTTCCTTGGAAACGGCTTGGACACGCATTGCTGTTCTGTTTCCCCAGCAAGTTCCTGTGGATACATGCAACCGTTGGTCATCTCCAACGGCCTGCGAACGCATCCCCAAATTGTTCCACTAAGAATACCCTGTGAAACCGTGTCCACCCAGTTCTCCAAGCAACTGTCTGTGAACCCATCCGCAACCTGTTTTTCGAGCAGCGGCCTGTGAATCAATTCTCATTATGTTCGCTGAGCAATGGCTTGTGACAATATCCCCATTCTGTTTACTGAGCAACTGCATGTGACCCCTTCCACACTCTGTTGTCGTCGCAACTGGCTGTGACCCCAACCTACATCTGTTCCTCTCAGAAAAGCCTCTGAACACATCCTCACTAGATTCTCATAACAATGACCCGTTAAGTATCACAGCTCTTTTCTCCTGGGAACAGTGTCTCGCGAGATACCCACTCTGTTCCATTAGTAACGGCCTGTCATCTAGTCACCAATCTGTCCCCAGCAAAGGACTGAGTACCCCTCAACGTGTGTTACCATAGCAAAGCCCTGAACACTTCGCTATTGTGTTCTCGTAGCAACCGTATCTGATGCATCCTCCTTTTGTTCGCTTTTCAATTGCCTGTGAACCGATCCCCACTCTGTTCCTCTAGAAACAGCTTGTAACTAAGTCTCCACTCTGTTTCCGTAGGAGTGGCCTGTGGATCCATCTCAACACCTGGAAACGGCCTGTGACCGCTATACCACTGTGTTTCCCTGGCAACAACATGTGAACACATTTCCAAGCTATTATTTTATTAACGGCCTATGAAACAATTCCAACTCTGTTCTCCCAGAAGCATCCTGATAACCTATCTTAAATCTGTTCTCCGAGCAACGGCTTCTGAACACATCCCAACTCCATTCTTCTACCTTGGCCTCTAAACCAATCCTCATGATGTTCCCCACGCTCTTCTCCTTGCAACGGACTGTGAACCCCACCCCTCTGTTCACCCAGCAATTGACTGCACCCATAATCACGGAACACAAGCCAAACGTACGTTAAGTCAGGATGAGGGTGATTGGGTGGTAGAGAGAAAGGGAAAGAAGGAGAGAGAGTGAAGTAGACTTGGGAAGGTTGTGCAACACCAGAAGCAAGAGCAAGGGCAGTGTGAGTTAAACCCCACTCCTCAGCTCCGGCCAATAGTACTCGCTTCCCTGAGTATCAGGACGTGGGGCAGAGTATCTCTCTCTCCAGTTCAGCTTTTACAACACAATGGAAAATAAGAATATATTTCATGCTGCTATTTTGCCCCTTTTAATAAAGATTTTTATTATTTGCAAATTGAAGTGATGGATACAGTCAATGGGATGGTGCATTTTCTCATTGGTCCCTGAGTTGAGAGAAAGATTGAAATTGGTCCTTGTAACCCCCTGTGGGATAAGGTTGGACAATCCAGCACTACCCGCAGTCTGTTACGAAAGCGACAGGCTGCTTCATTTCTGATACATTGATTAGAGAAGAGAAAATCTCGGAAGAATTAATGAGAGAAACATATTTTTAGATGAATTTTGGAATAGTTTTCAACACGGGATGAATCTCTCTGCTAATTTAAACCTGTAACAGAGAAAGATTTACCCCGTGCGGTAATCTGTAATAATTTAGAAGATAATAACTATTTTAAGTCACAAGTTAAAGTAAAAATTAACTATTTCTTAATGTCTAAGAGACAGTAAGTAATTACCAAATATTCACAACTCCTTCCTCTCACCCATCTTTTACTTTCACTTCCATAATACTAAACCGCTAAAACGCCAGAGTACCATGGACATCAAATACTGATTTCACGACCAGGGAGCTGTCGAACCATTTGTATCCTCCTGTATAGAGTTTCATCTTCTTAGGGATTATTGTGTCAAGGATATACATTCTTGTGGCTGTTAAAGGCATCTTTAAAAAAGCTGTGTGTCTGGTAGTCTGTACATGTTAACGGCTTGTCAATTCTCCCTAATCTATTTACGTTTTCCCAGTATTATATCGCTAAAGCATCGGACTAAGTCACTGTTTTTTTTTTAATATTTTCAATGTGCTAAGTTAAAATTTGATTGTAGTATGGTATTTAGGGATACAGTTTAAACTGATTGCCCTAAGTCCATTGTTTGCTCTCTGCAGTCAACCAGCTACACTAGCGGCTGGAACAAAATGTTACATTGCATCTTGTTCAGAACACTTCGTGTTGTCAGGCAGTTCTGCTATTTTGTAACTCTCTTAAAGGTACAGTACACCCAACTTTCACAACAAACGGCACATTTCAGCACATTCTTCAACTGCTGTCTGAACTTTGTCTGGATCATGGCATAAATCGCGGTGTTTGTGCAGCAACTGAGAAGCTTCTGCATAAAGGCCAATTCCAGAATAAAGTCATTGAGATGCACAGATTGATATCCAATGTCATACATCCGATACCATATGGAATACACCATTAACGTTGGCCATAACAGTATGAACTTGGCCGCAATGACAAACAGTAAAATAATGGATTTTTTCCGATTTTGCATTTCTGTGTCAGACTGAGCGTTTCCATTGGTGTGAGCCCGGAGTCTCCTGCGGACTCTGCTGGTCATTAATATATGTTTAATGGTGAAAACATTGAGCAGCAGAATCAGGAGAAATGGGAGAGCCGGAGTTAGAACGTGATGAAGGAACTCCATTGTGGCCCAGACAGGAGAGTACTTGACAGTGAGTGTTACAGCACAAAACCAGGGGGAGTTCCATAGCCAATACCGAGACGTGTACATAAAATACCAGAAAATGTTCTTTAAGCAGCTCAGCACATTGACTGTTCCCAGAACTATAGCCGCCGTTTTCTCACTGCAATATTTGTTTTTCAGCTTCTGGCAACAAAGGGCCACGAATCGATCAAAGGTCATAGCAACGGTGTACCAGACAGAACAGTCAGTGGTTGCATAAAGCAGGACTGCTTGGATATACACACGGGGATGGACCTCACGAAATGAAACTGTTTCGGATAAACAATGGGTATGTGTCTCAATATCAGGTCGAGGATAATGACCAATAGGTCTGCCACTGCCATGGCCCCAAGGTAACGTCTGATACACGGAGACAATCCACAATCTTTATAAATCAAGACATAGATCGTCATTACATTTACTGTGAAAAAAGACAAACACACAACTTATACATCAACCTGGAGTCAACGTTACCGGTTTGATTGATAACACAATGAGAGTTTGAAACATGTCACTGCATTCAGATATTTATTGAAATAATTGGAGCTTAAATATAAAACAGGAAGGTCTGAATTACTCAGAAAAATGCGATATGAAACGCAAGAAGTCTTCCCTCCCCAACGAGACACAGACACATCAATAAGGACAGAATGGTTTCTGGAACACTCCTACATACTCAATCAGGACACTTTCCTCATTCCTGAAGAAGGGCTCATGGCCGAAAGGTCGATTTCCCTGCTCCTTGGATGCTGCCTGACCTGCTGCGCTTTCCCAGTGGCACATTTTCGGCTACATACTTAATCACTCGCGGGTAGACACCGGTCACTTCATCCCACTTCTAATATGGAAGGTGAAAACATTGTGGTCCTGAAGTATTCTATCCCAGTATATTGAAGGCAAATGGCGTTTGGAAATTTCTGACCTTTCGTCTCAATTGTGGTCAATTGTATGCCATGAAGAAATGTAAATGATGGGAAAACGTATTCATTCCTTTAATTGCCAGAGGGAAGATCAAAACAGTGTTTCTTTCTCAATGGAAGGGGATCCGTTCCCTCAGGGTCTTATCTTTCTTTTTCAGTTTACTAATATCGGAGGTTGGAAATGTGTTGCTGGAAAAGCGCAGCAGGTCAGGCAGCATCCAGGGAACAGGAGAATCGACGTTTCGGGCATAAGCCCTTCTTCAGGAAGGGCTTATGCCCGAAACGTCGATTCTCCTGTTCCCTGGATGCTGCCTGACCTGCTGCGCCTTTCCAGCAACACATTTCCAGATCTGATCTCCAGCATCTGCAGACCTCACTTTCTCCTAATATCGGAGGTTCACAAATCTGGGCTGCCGGGAGTAGAATGTTCTGGAGAATATCGGGTACAGAATGGTCCAGGGAATGTTGACTCCAGAATGTTCCGTAGCATACATGGTGTAGAACATTCCAGGGAATGTAGGCTAAAGGATGTTATGGGCAATGCCAATTCCAGAATTTGTTTAGTGAATGCCAGGTCCCGATTGTTCTGGGGACTGCAAATACTGAACGCTCTGGCGAATGTCAGGTATAGAATATCCAAAGGAATGTCGGGTAGAGAATGTTGAAGGGAATGTCGGGTAGAACATTTTCCAGGGAATGTCACGGAGAGAACACTCCGGGTAATGCCTGATATCGAATGTTTTGGGGAACATTGGGTATAGAACCTTTCAGAGAAGGTCAGGTATAGAATGTTCTGAGAATGTCAGTTACAGAATCTTTCTGAGAATGTTGGGTATGGAATGATCCAGGAAATGCTGGCTAGAGAATGTTCTGGGGAACGTCAGGTATAAAATGGTCTGGTGAATGTTGGGTATGGAATATCGCTGGAAATGTCATTTATAGAACGTTCCAGGGAATGTCGGGTATAGAATATTCCGGGGAATGTCTGCTACAGAATGTTCCACAGACGTTGGGTACGGCATGTTCCGGAGTATGTCGGTGCAGAGTGTTCTGTAGGATGTCGGTAACAGAGTATACAGAATATGCTGGGAATGTCAGTTATAATCAGTTATGGGAACTGTCGGATGCAGAACGTTCTGGAGAATGACAATTTCAGAATATTCGGGAGAACATCGGGTATAGAACGTTCCGCAGAATTCCATTTACAAATGTTGCGAGGAATGTCAGGTGTAGAATATTCCAGGGACTGCAGTTTATAGAATGTTCCGAGGAGTATCGGGTATGCAATGTTCTTGACAATGTCAGCTGAAGAATGATCTAGAATGTCATTGTCTAATGTTCTGGAAAATGTCGGGGACAGAACATTTCAGGGAATGTCAGTTACAGAATGTTCTGGAGAAATTCGGGAATAGAATGATCCGTGAATGTTGGGTATACAACGTTTGCGGAAGATCAGGTGTAGAATCTTCCAGTGAGGGTTGGTTGCAGAATATTCCAGAGAGTGTTGGGTATAGAACGTTCCATGGAACGTTTTTTTACAGAATGTTGCAGGCATTGTTGGGTGCACAAAGTTCTGGAGATTGTTCGGGGTATTTTTGTTTATACAATGTTCCGATCAATGTCGGTGCAGAGTGTTCCAGTGAGTGTCAGGTATAGAATGCGACAAATTTATAAATATCAACATCTCAGAATCTCTTGTGCCTGTTAAGTTTGGTGAGATCCGCTCAGCTGCACGGCGGTAATCTGTCTCCAAGCTCAACCCAGCTGGTATTTTTAAACTAAATACAATAAGATTCAGTCAATACCTTCATTATTTCATTCAAAATCCTCCTCTACGGTTAGACACAAGCCATCCCTTATTCGGATAATTACTCCATCTTTGTTGTCACTTTTGTGGAACACTCCCAAATTTCCTGGACATTCAGTTCCCAATATTGGTCACAGTCTGGATTTAGGCATTCTCGCTGAGCTGGCAAGTTCATTTTCACACATTTTGTAACCAAACTAAGTAAAGCCATCAGTGAGTCTCCGAATAAAGTACTGTTGGTCTAGGTCGTTCCGTATTTAGATGTTGGGTTTCCTTGGGTTGGTGATGTCATGTCCTGTGGTGGCATCTTTCCTATAGTGATGTCATTTCCTGTTCTTTTCCTCGGGTGTGGTACATGCGATCCAAGTCAATGTGTTTGTTCATGGAGTTCCGGCTGGAATGCCATGCTTATAGGAATTCTCGTGCATGTCTCTGTCTCTTGTCCGAAGGTGGATGTTTTGTCCTAGTCGAAGTGGTGTTCTTCCTCATCCATATGTAACGATACTAGTGACAGTGGGTCATGCCTTTTTGTGGCCAGTGAATGTTCACTTATGCTAGTGCCCAGTTGTCTGCCTGTTTGTCCAATGTAGTGTTTGTTACAGTTCTTACAATGTATTTTGCAAATGTTATTAGTTTTGCTTGTTGTCTGTAAAGGGTCTTTCAATTCATTAGGGGCTGTTTTAGTGTGTTGTTGGGTTTGTAGGCTATCATGATGCCAAGGGGTCTGAGTAGTCTGGCAGTCATTTGCGAAGTGTCCTTGATGTAGGGGAGAGTGGATAGGGTTTCTGGAGGTGTTTTTTCTTCTTGTTGGCTTTACCCCAAATTATTCAAGCGAAACTTGAAGTTTTCAGTGATACCAATAGCTGGACTTTTTTGTTTTAACCGTCAAACATCGGAGGATGAAGCATGACCTTATAGATGTTTTCAAAATCATAAGCAATATTGATATTTTGAGTAGATGATGTCCCTTCCCTATGGCAGAGTGATCTGAAAGTAGACGGTATATTTTTAAGGACATAGGGGAAAGGTGTAAAAATTTAAATGACTTCTGAGGGGCAACTTTTTTCTTCTAATAAGTGAATGGTGCATGTATGTACCAAGCTGCTGGAGCAGTTCTGGATTCAATTGCAATTACAGTATCTAAAATAAATTGAACATGTGCATCAATAGGAAAGGTTTATAGTGTTATGCACAAAAAGCTGGTAAATGGACACACAGTTTAGGAAACCTAGTGAGCATGGAAGAGTTGGTCGGAAGGGTCTGTTTGCATATTGTATAACTCTGTAACTCCAATTTCATGACCAATTATTCATTACCCTTAATTCACTTAAAGTCAAACATAATCTTTAAATACTTTCACTGATCGAGCTCCTCTAACTTTGAATCGAGAATGCCTGACATTTTGTGCTGGTTGTAGACCACAGCCGCAGCAGAGAAAGAATTGTATTCAGCGACAATCTGTAACAGTGTCCTGCGATAATCGGTCAGGCTACCACCATTATCAAGCCAATGTGTGGTTCAGTGACGAGTGTGGGTGACCATGCAAGTATCAGGCGTACCTAAACCTGATGAGAACCCGTTGAAGATACTGCACATGGCTGCTTACATTCCAGACAGCAAAACTAGCATCGAAAACAGGGGGAAATGATCCCAGAACCAACATGTGCAATCGAAGTTCCAAAGCCCGGACTCATCCGGCCATAAATGACAAGGGTCTACTGAAAATTTCACTGGAGGGGAAGTCTGCACAAATGACCTCTTAGACACTAGAACAGCACTGTACATCAGTGCAAAAGGCAACGATATCGTATCTGCACCATGTGGAAAATCACTCAACTATGTCCCTTTCGTTGAGAGGAAAATAATTGCAATCAGGTCAATTACCACCCCCTCATGACAATCACGATGGTCAAATTGGTGGGAGTTTATTTGACAGAACTGTCAACCAGCACAGAAATAACATGCTCAGTGCCACCTGAAAGGTTTCAAAATGGACATGGTGCTGAGGTGGAAATGTCACTGGCTTACTAAATCAGGACAGGCTGTTGCTCTGATAGTTGGTGGAAGTTAAAAACAATTATTAAAATGTCGAGATCTCAAATCTGGCGTCAGTAACTTTGACCCAGAAGCCAAAGTCGATGGAAAACAGCAGTTTGCAGTATGTTTGAGGTAGGGGTGTCCATCGATACCTGGATTAGTGGTGCTGGAAGAGCACATCAGTTCAGGCAGCATCCAAGGACAGGCAAAATCGACGTTTCGGGCAAAAGCCCCGAAACGTCGATTTTGTCTGTCCTCGGATGCTGTCTGAACTGCTGTGCTCTTCCAGCACCACTAATCCAGAATCTGGTTTTCAGCATCTGCAGTCATTGTTTTTACCCCGTTTCGACCACCGATACTCCAGTCAGATCCTGCTCCTCACAGAACGAGTTAGGGAACTGGAACTGGAGTTGGATGAACTGAGGATTATTCGAGAGGCTGAGAGGGTGATAGATAGAAGCTACAGGGACATAGCTACGCTATGCTAGTTTTGCTGTCTGGAATGTAAGCAGCCATGTGCAGTATCTTCAACTGGGTAACAGTTAGAGGTGGGAAGGGGAGGAAGCTGGCAGTGTAGGGATCCCCTGTGGTCGTTCCCCTAAACAATAAGTATACCGCGTTGAATACTGTTGTGGGGACGGCCTAGCAGGGGTAGGCTGCAGTGACCGGGTCTGTGGCGCGAGGTCCTGCTCTGAGACTCAGAAGGGAAAGAGGGAGAGGAGGAGAGCGCTAGTTATAGGAGACTCTCTAGTTAGAGGGACGGACAGGCGGTTCTGTGGACATGGGCGAGACTCTCGGATGGTTCGTTGCCTCCCGGGTGCCAGGGTCCGAGATGTCTCGGACCGTGTGTTCAGAATCCTTAACGGGGAGGGTGTGCAGCCAGAGGTCGTGGTGCACGTTGGCACCAACGACATAGGTAGGAAGAGGGGTGGGGAGGTCATTCAAGAGCTCAGGGAGTTAGGCTGGAAGCTAAACGCTAGGACAGACAGAGTCATCATCTCTGGGTTGTTGCCGGTGCCATGTGACAGTGAGGCAAGGAATAGGGAAAGAGTGCAGTTGAACACGTGGCTGCAAGGATGATGTTGGAGCGAGGCCTTCAGGTATTTGGGCAATTGGACTGCATTCTGGGGAAGGTGGGACCTGTACAAGCAGGACGGGTTGCACCTGAACCAGAAGGGCACCAATATCCTGGGGGGTAGGTTTGCTAGCACTCTTCGGGGGGGTTTAACTAATTTGGCAGGGGGATGGGATCCGGACTTGTAGTCCAGCAAGTAGGCTAGCTGTTTGTCAGGATGTCCAAGAATGTAGGGAGGCTGTGAAGAAGGTAGCACTGACAGGGAATACTTGCGGACACAGCGATGGGTTCAAGTGCGTATGCTTCAACGCAATGAGTACCCGAATTAAGGTGGGTGAACGTAAGGCGTGGATTGGTACCTGGGACTACGATGGTGTGGCCATTACGGAAACGTGGATAGAAGAGGGACAGGAATAGTTGTTGGAGGTTCCTGGTTACAGATGTTTCAGTAAGATTAGGGAAGTTGGTCAAAAAAGGAGGGGGGTGGCGTTGCTAATTAGAAATGGGAGAACGGCTGCAGAAAGGCAGTTCGAGGGGGATCTGCCTTTGGAGGTAGTACGGGCTGAAGTCAGAAATAGGAAAGGAGCAGTCACCTTGTTGGGTGTTTACTATAGGACCCCCAATAGCAGCAGAGATGTGGAGAAACAGATTAGGAAACAGATTTTGGAAAGGTGCAGAAGTCACAGGGTAGTAGTCATGGGCGATTTCAACTTCCCAAATATTGAATGGAAGCTCTTTAGATCAAGTAGATTGGATGGGGCGGTGTTTGCGCAGTGTGTCCAGGAAGCTTTTCTAACTCAGTATGAAGATTGTCCGACCAGAGGGGAGGCCATATTGGATTTGGTACTTGGTAATGAACCGGGACAAGTGTTGGGCTTGTTAGTGTGTGAACATTTTGGTGATGGTGACCACAATTCTGTGACTTTCACCTTGGTTATGGAGAGAGATAGGTGCGTGCAACAGGGTAGGTTTTACAACTGGGGGAAGGGTAATTACGATGCTGTAAGACAGGATCTGAGGAGCATAAGGTGGGAGCATAGTTGGGAAGGATGTCGTGGAAATGTGGAACTTTTTCAAGGAACAGATACGACGTGTCCTTGATATGTATGTACCTGTCAGGCGGGAAAGAAATGGTCCTGTGAGGGAACCTTGGTTGACGAGGGAGGTTGAATGTCTTGTAAAGAGGAAGAAGGAGGCTTGCATAAGGTTGAGGCAACAGGATTTAGACAGAGCAGTGGAGGGATACAGGATAGCCAGAAGGGACCTGAAGAAATGGATTAGGAGGGCTAAGAGAGGTCATGAAAAATCTTTGGCGGATAGGTTCGAGGATAATCCAAAGGCATTTTATGCGTAAGTGAGAAACATGAGAATGACGAGAACGAGGGTTGGTCCGATCAAGGACAGTAGTGAGAGACTGTGTATTGAGTCGGAAGAGATAGGAGAGGTCTTGAATGAGTACTTTTCTTCAGTATTTACGAACGAGAGGGACCGTATTGTTGAAGAGGAGAGTGTGAAACGGACTGGTAAGCTAGAGGAAATACTTGTTAGGAAGGAAGATGTGTTGGACATTTTGAACAACTTGAGGATAGACAAGTCCCCCGGGTCTGACGGGATATATCCTAAGTTTATGTGGGAAGCAAGAGAGGAAATTGCAGTACCTTGGCAATGATCTTTTCGTCTTCACTGTCAACGGGGGTGGTACCAGGGGACTGGAGAGTGGCAAATGTTGTGCCCCTGTTCAAAAAAGGGAAAGGATATCCCCGGGAATTACAGGCCAGTTAGTCTTACTTCGGTGGTAGGAAAAGTAATGGAAAGGGTACTGAGGGATAGGATTTATGAGTATCTGGAAAGACACTGCTTGATTAGGGACAGCCAACACGGATTTGTGAAGGGTAGGTCTTGCCTTACAAGTCTTATTGAATTCTTTGAGGAGGTGACCAAGCATGTGGATGAGGGTAGAGCAGTGGATGTAGTATACATAGATTTTAGGAAGGCATTTGATAAGGTTCCCCATGGTAGGCTTATGCAGAAAGTCAGGAGGCATCGGATAGAGGGATATTTGGCCAATTGGATAGAAAACTGGCTAACCGGTCGAAGTCAGAGAGTGGTGGTAGATGGTAAATATTCAGGCTGGAGCCCAGTTACAAGTGGAGTTCCGCAGGGATCAGTTCTGGGTCCTCTGCTGTTTGTAATTTTTATTAATGACTTGGATGAGGCAGTCGAAGGGTGGAAAAGAAAATTTGCAGATGATACGAAGATTGGTGGAGTTGTGGATAGTGAGGAGGGCAGTTGTCGGCTGCAAAGGGACTTAGATATGATGCAGAGCTGGGATGAGGAGTGGCAGATGGAGTTCAAACCTCCCAAGTGTGAGGTTGTCCATTTTGGAAAGACACATAAGAATGCGGAATACAGGGTTAACGGTAGGGTTCTTCGTGAGGTGGAGGAACAGAGGGATCTTGGGGTCTATGTTCATAGATCTTTGAAAGTTGCCACTCAGGTGGATAGAGCTTGTAAGAAGGCCTATGGTGTATTAGCGTTCATTAGCAGAGGGATTGAATTCAAGAGTCGTGAAGTGATGTTGCAAATGTACAGGACTTTGGTTAGGCCACATTTGGAGTACTGTGTGCAGTTCTGGTCGCCTCACTTTAGGAAAGATGTGGAAGATTTGGAGAGGGTGCAGAAAAGATTTTCCAGGATTTTGCCTGGAATGGAGAATAGGTTGTACGAGGATAGGTTGAAAGTGCTAGGCCTTTACTCGTAGAGGTTTATAAGATGATCAGAGGAATAGATAGAGTAGACAGTCAGAAACTCTTTCCCCGGGTACAAGAGAGTGTTACAAGTGGACATAAATTTAAAGTGAAGGGTGGAAGGTATAGGGGAGATGTCAGGGGTGGGTTCTTTACCCAGAGAGTGGTGGGGGCATGGAATGCGCAGCCTGTGGGAGTGGTAGAGTCAGAATCTTTGGTGACCTTTAAGCGGCAATTGGATAGGTACATGGATGGGTGCCGAAGCCATGACAAATGTTCGGCACAACATCTTGACCGAAGGGCCTGTTCTGTGCTGTATTGTTCTATGTTCTATGTTCTAATAGCTGTACTCCAGTTCTCTGGCACCTCTCCTTTGGACAGATTCTACTTATGTCTTTGACTCAGAAGGTTTACAACGTTTCTCTCACAACAGCCTATGATTCAACTCATCCAGACATGCCAATGAGTCCAGTTTCATACCAGCCAGTGTCTCCATCCCTACTTTCATATTAATGTGGTCAAGAGATTGATTTCTGCACCTGGCTCCTCCACTTCTCTGAATCGAAGGCTCACCACAATATCTCGCTTTTTTTCAGAGACAATTCCTCTCTTCTAATGCAATTTAAATATTTTTTTTAACTGTCGTTGTGTCTTCTTTCTTTTGTGCTGTTTGGTCTGTGGTGAGTATTTGTACAACTTACATGCCGTAGTTTTTATTTAAACAACAGACATTGCCTCTCTTCCTTTCATCTTTGTCGTGTACTTTTGCAGTTCGCTGAAGTGATCTAACGCCTTATAGGTTTATAATAAACAAAAAGTTGGCTGACAGAACACTGCAAGCCAGGCAGCATCCAGAGTTGGAGACGTCCACGTTTTGGGCTAACTCTTCTTCAGATCTGTGGTTGGATGTAAAGTGAACTGCAGATAAAAGTGGTGGCGGGGGCAGTGTCGTGAAGTGGACGTATATGAAGACAGGTAGAGGGTACCACCTGGTTGGTCATTGGGGAAGGGAGATGAAGGCTGCAGGTGTCTGGGAGGATTGAAGGGAGGGGAAGGGGCAGGGAAGGAATTCGAGTGATGGGATGGGAGGTTATTTGAAATTGAAATACTCAATTTGGAAAACTCTGGGCTGCAGGTTGCCCAAGCGAAACATAAAGTGTTGTTCTTCCAATTTTCCTTTAGGTTCATTATGGCTGTAGAAGAGGCGAAGGATCGTTGAGTCTGTATGGGAGTGAGAAGGCGATTTAAAAGTGTAGTGGCTGGGAACACCGTTCGTCGCCTGCAGGCCCAGCCGTGATGCTTGGCGAACTGTTCCCTAATTTTACGTTTGATCTCCCCGATGCAAAGAAGACCACATCACGAGCACCTGATGCAGTTAACTATGCAGAGAGGCATGTCAACATTTGTTTCAAATGGATGGACTTCTTGGGGTTCCGAAAGGATGTGAGGGGTTGCTGTACGGACATATTTTGTGCCTTTTCCTGTTGCAGTGGAAAGTCTCTGGGGATTCGGGAGGATTGGTGGGTTGAAGTGAGCAAACCAATGACTGGCAAAGGGGGTGATCCTCGTGGAAGCCAGAGAGGGAAGGGGAGGGGAATATGTCCTTGCAGGAGTGGTCTGATGGAAGTTGGCGAAAGTGTTTAAGTATGATGTCTTGGATACAGAGATTGATGCGTTAGTAGGTGAGGGTACGGGGGTGGTGGTGGGGGGGCTGTATGTTTATTGCTCAGAAAGTGGTATTTCCAGGCAGTTGAAAGGGGAATGGAGTTGATGCGGGGAGTTCTATTGAATTACGGAGGGAAAAAAGCACGTTGTTCGAAATAGGCGGCAATCTGGAGTGCTCACGAGTAGAACGTCTCCTCGTGTGAGCAGATGCAGCGTAGGTGGAGGACATGGGAGAATGGGATGGAGCTCTTGAAGGATACTGGGTGGCAGAAGTTGTAATCCAGGTATTTAATGGGGGTCTGTAGGTTTATCGTAAGCGTCCCTTTGGAGACAGTCACCCAAAGTGGAAATGGAGTGGTCAAGAAAGTGGAGGGAGGTGTCCGAAATGGAACAAATGAATTTGACGACAAGGTGGAAATGGTGGATGAAGATGATGAACTGCTCCAGTCCAATCTGGGTGGAGGTTGCTGTGCCGATGCAGTCATCAATGTAACCGCAGTAGGGTTTTGGCACAATGCCTCTGTGGGTACTAAAGAGGGCTGTTTGAAGTACCCAAAGTAGAGGCATGCATGACTAGGTTCCATCCGAGTGCACATGGACACCCGCTTGGATTTGGAGAAAATGGGAGGAATTAAAGGAAACATTACTGAGGGTGGGGAATAATCGGGTGGGCGGAAGAGGGTGTGGAAGAGGAAGACTGGATGTTTATATTTGGAGAGGAAGAAGATGAGGACCTGGAGGCCATCCTTGGTCGTTTTGACGTGTCTAAGGACACGACGTCCATCGTGAATATCCCGTGCTGGGGGACGGGGTACTGGAATTCTGAAGAGATAGAGATAGTGGTTGGTGTCAGGGATTCAGGTGAGAAGTGACTGAACCAAAGGGGTGAGGACAGAGTCGAAACAGAATGAGATGATTTCGAAGGGGCTGGAGAACGCCCAGACGATATGTCGGACAGGGTGGTTTGGGCATTTGGATCTTAGGATGCAGGTATACTCCGGCAGTGGCGGGGGGGGGGGGGTTGAGGGACGATGAGATTGGAGGTGGTGGAGGAGAGATCACTGCATGCAATAAGGGCACAAACAATGCGCGTAGATTTGGCCTGATGGGATACGGTGGGGTCGTGATCAAACGGGAGGTAGGATGTGTAGTTGGATAGTTAGCATTCAGACTCTGCGAAATACAAAATCGTTCTCCAGACTATCACCTTCGTCAACGCTTGGGTTAACCATCACAAAGTGAGTAGAGTGCTGCATGTTTGGACGCGATGAATGTTGAGTGCGTTCATGTGGTGGAGATAGTGAGGTTGATGTTACATCGGCAGTCTGCAAGATAGAGGTCTGGGACAGGTACAAGTCCTTCAGATGGTGATCAGGTGGAGAAGCAAGGTTGGAGGCGGGAGACGGGGTCCTCCGAGGGAGGTTGGGAGGGTTTGGCAAAGAAGAAGACATGGAAAGAGAGGGCGAGAAAGAAGAGCTCCACGACGTGACGGGTCCTGCATTCGTTGAGGTGGAGGTAGAGGGGTAGGAATCTGAGCTTTATCTTGAGGACAGCCCGTTGGGCCACCGAGAATTCGAGGTTGTGGCGGCAGCGAATTAGTTTGAGGGGCTCGTGGTGGGTTTTAGAGGGAGTCCAGAGTTTGCTGGTGGGGAGAGCTGGTGTGCTGGTTAGCTGTAGGTCGGCAGTAGGACTCAGTGATGACCCTGAGAAATGTAGACTGAAACTTAATTGCAGAGTGGGCGGAGCCAGTGTTAGAGGTGGAAGCTGGAGGAACTTCAAATTTGGTTGGAGTGTTGCTGTCAGCAGAAGCCGGGCAGTGTTGTTGGAGAGGTCCGGAGCAGAGACTTAGGTTCTGGGTGAGTACTTGGGGTTCCATGTCAGTGCTTTGACGGCCTGGGTAACAAGCCGGAAGGTGCGTCTGACCCGGAAGTAGCTTTGGACTGGAGAGACCCAGTGCTGGATGGAGGTTCCACGTGGATAATATTCGTGGCACCAATGTAAGGCGGGCCTGCAGGCGGCCGGAACCAGGGCACAAATTTCAAACAGCGAGCAAGTTCTGTGCATAGAGGTGAGGGGAGCACAGTTTCCCAAACTTCAGATTTGTTTTCCATCTGGAGGTGTTTGTCGCAGAAATGTGGATGTCGTCTAGTATTTCACATTCAATGGAAAATCCACCAGTTAAACAAACGAATGCATTTCATACATTCATGGCTTGCACGACTTAGGTTAATAATCGTAATTTCTAAAAAAAAATCATTTTGAATTAAGCCATCATGTAAAATTCAATATATTATTCTCACTATTTCTAAAAACTTCTTCACTGCAGGGTTTTCAAGTTCTGGCAATATAAACCATCTCTTAGTTGTTAGTGAGATCACATCCAAAGGAGTGTGCACAGATCTATGCTCCTCACTGAAGAAAGGATAGCGTTACTTTGGAAACAGCTCAGAGATTGGTCCCTGAACACATTCCTGCAAAGAAGACGTTGGCTTTTAAAGAAAGGATGATCCTGTTGATCCAATAGCTGTTGGAGTTGTCAAGAATGTAAGATCGTCTTCATTTTATGTGGAACACCAGAAGGAGTCAGCAACAAAAGCCAATTACACAGCAAAGATGAGAGATTAAGCAAATTAAATAATCAAGAGGAGGTGGAGAGTATTTAAGTGGACAGAAACAAGTAGGGTAAATGGATCATAATTAGACAGGTGGAATGTAGCATGATGCGTACACTGTCTTATTTTCCAGGAAGAATGGAAGACTGGATGCTACTGCAATGGAGAGGGATTACAGAACTTACTGATGCAATGTACACTGGAGAGTTCACCCTGACATGCTCAGACATCGGGAGTGTTGCTCCATTTCCCAGATGTTTTGTTCCCTGATATTCCCAGTGACCCCAATGCTCTCAGTAGACACAGTGTTGTTGACGGTGGGGAGTTGTGAAGGGAGGGTATTTTGATCTGTGTATCATGGAGAGGGTCTCTATCTGAGAGGCCGTCTTTTCATTCTACTTGGAGAATCTAACACAATGGGATTGGCTGACTACTTCTGAATGAAGAGGGTATGGCTGCTGCCAGGAGAATGGGCATTCATAAACATGGTGGACTGGGAATGCGGAAAATGCAGCATAAATTGAGTGAGAGGTCAATCTGTTCCTGTACTGGGCCAAGCCTCACGAACGCACCAGGTCCAGGCTCCCGTCCGCACCAGGCCAAGTTGGTCTCATCGTGTTGAAGGAGATGACATCGCTCTGTCATCAGCTTCATGTTCAATCAGGATCCTCTCACGCTCTGCTCCTGGATTATGTTTAGCTTGGAAAGTTGTTCTTGGAAAATCCTGGGTGGATGCGACAGATCCCTTTCCCCACACACACTCACTCCGTGGTTTCTGAAGTTCCCATCTCTGCATCCTGCACTCCATTTTGTGTTCATGCTATAGACCAACGTGCTGTAACTATAGTCCCAATGCTCCATCCAGAGTTGGGTTTCCAAATTCTCAGTCTGAGGCAACTCACAGAACAACCTCAAGCAAACCGACCCCAGCAGCTCTTTCAAGAACAGGAGACAGTCAGAGGCCCTTTGTAGTACACGGTAATTGGCCACGCGATCAATAAGTGAGCCAAACAGTGGACAGTCACAAGCATGTTTTAAAGATGTGAGTTACAGCTGCTGAATCCTCCTGCCCAACATGGCACACACCGGGAAGTGATGACATACCATTTTATTGATTCTGAGCTTCACAATGCCAGCACTCGATACAAACACGAGGCCAGGAAAGATACAATGGGACAGAAAAATTAACATTAAAGATTTAAACAAACAATTAATTAACTAATAACATGTTTCTGAAACATAGGCAAGAAGACGTGAGAGTGAGACCTTTGAGGCTTCAATCACAAGAGCGAGAACATTGCAGAAAGGCATTGCCAGATTAGCTGAAATGGTTTGATGCATCAACTTCTGAACCTGCCTCACAAAATGAACTCAGAAACCATAAACAAGACATCACAACATGGCAGCCCAACAACGACAACTGTGCAGACAATACTTGAGCATGCTCGGTAAACTGACCTATCTGCCCAGCTTGGGAATCAGTGAAAAATTACAGCAGTATGTTGCTACCATACTTGCACGAGATAACTGCCTCACATGGGAAAATATTCAGCACATGATGTGAATGACAGTAGATGGGGCTCCCACAAAATAATGTCTCCATTTATCCCCTACAGCAGAAAAAGGCAAGAAAGTGTGTGCGTGCATGTGAAGTGCTGGCAGGGGGACTGTGTGTGGGGTTGTGTGTGTTGTTGTAGTTGAATGTGAAAATCATTGTTTGAGAGAGAGAACGCATGGAGAAAATGAGTTTGAATGTGAACAACTGGAGGAAATTTGGCAAATCGATAGGGAATGACTGAGGGACGTTTCATGAACAAATATGATGATATGCTTTAGAATATTAAAATAAAATCATTACCAGACCGAATGACAATATAGATCAGTGCGTTCAAGATGGGCAGATAGATGGGACTTTGGGTGTGAGTTTGAATATAAGCCGTGGAATACCGACTCAGATTTGCTTCTGCAGGTGTGAAACTCGGAGAGTCAGAGCAGATTATTGGCATCATTAATGCTGCATTTCATAGCTAAAGTTTAAGAGCAGATTGGTTGAGTTATTGAAATATATTCTGGAGGTGTCACTAATTAAAATTAGGAATGGCAATTTGGCGTGAGCTCATGGTCAAAGTGACCCAGGTTTGATGCGTCTGTATCAACCTCAAATATTGTCCCTGGACGGGATGCAGTCAGAAGAAGGAAATGGAGTTCAGAACCAAAGCATAAGACAGCGACGTCCATGTTCCCAATAATTAAGTAATAAAGGCATTGATACAATGAACAGTATTTCACACCTGAATAGGTCAGCTTAAAGACACATGAAGGATATTGCCAGAAGCAAAGCGGGAGAGAGTGAATGAACGAGTTCACTGATGCGGTTCGTAATCGTCTGTAAAGTGAACAAATTGATCCAGAGTTAGCAGGAACAATGACAAGGCGTGCACAGCAGGTGAAACAAATAGTAATGCAATCTATGCCTGGTTTTATAGAAATAACATCTGAGACTGACCAGAGACATCAATGATAGCCAGAATAGGACAATAAGAAAAGAATAATGAAAAATGCAATACAGATTCATGATAATAATGACAACCAATATGTAGCAAGTTTCCAAACATTCTCAGATAAACCCCGTTCCATCATTATAATTCTCGGATTCTGATCCATTGTTCGAACATTCCAGCCTAATGTTCTGAGATTCCCATCTCTGTTCTCCCTGTCTCTGGAGCTGCTTAACCGTGTTACCGCTGTCGTTGACGCTTCTCCTCATATAATGTGATATCATATTGAACAGAGTTTATTTATCATTGAAAGATCAAAACCCTTCACTGGGATAATTAGAACCCAATGAGACTGACATTTATCATCGTCACCCAACAAACAGGATGGGTTTACCCTTTCATTCCTTTACTTTTCATATCACAAGAAAAGGGAACATTTACACAGTTGCGTATGGAATGCATGACACTTGCAGAGGGATGGACAATGAATCTTTAAATCTTTTAAATCTGTCTTCCTTGTATGTGGGAGTATTGCCAGAACACTGCAGGGTTGTACATGTTCCACTCTGTTTACAAAAGAATGCAGAGATATAAGAACAGATCAGCTACATCAAGTGACTGGTGGGAGCAGTGCTGGTCGCAGGACTTCAGTACAAATATACGACCCTCCACAACCTCCCCGCCACTTTATCTCTCACTTCCGGCCAATTATCTCCAGCGAACCGTGAATTCCACAGTGCCAGAGACTTGGGTTCAATTCCAATCTCGGGCAATTTTCTATGTGGTGTTTGCATATTTTGCCTTAACAATAAGCAATACTTCATATTTAACTGATATAAATTCCGTCAGCCTCTCTTCGATATTGCAGCCCATCTGAAAAAGGTCCCGCTGTATTCTGAGGTAACCTTCTTCACTGTCGACTGCACCACACGTTTTGTGGTTATCTATAAACTTACTAACTATTCCTACGATGTTCACATCGAAATCGTAAACATAAATGAAAACATCCAATGGACCCAGCATTAATTCTTTTCGCACATTGTTTAAATCCACCCAGAAGCAGATAGAATGTTTAACTGTGACGTGCCCTTCCTTTTCCCTCTTAAAATGTGAAGACTGAAAATACTGGAGATCAAAATCGAGAGTGTGTTGCTGCAAACGTTCAGCAGGTCAGGCAGCATCCGAGGAGCAGCAATATCCATGTTTCGGGCAAGAGCCCGTCATCCTTTTCACTTCCCGATGAATAATATCCCCCACTCCAAACTTTGATGGAGAGGGCTTTCAGCTCGAACTGACCCGTCTGCTGCACTTGTTCCCTCAACCCTTCCCCTCCGTCCCAGATCAAGTCAACCTTTACTACTGCAGTAAACACAATACTTTCTGATCTAAAATAAAACACAGAATTGCAGATGTTGGAGATCTGAGACAAAACATCTTTCAATGAAGAGTCCCTAGATTTGACATGGTATCTCCGCTTTCTTCCAACAGGTGCAGTCAGAACGGCTGCGGCTTACAAACAATTTCTTGCAGATCTTATTTCCTGCTTATAACAAGCACAAAATTTGCCCTGCAGATTTGACTTAGACATATAAATTCCACCAGTGATTTTTAAAAAAATTCCATGCTGTTTCGATGATCCACCCAAATTGTTTCTGTGTAATCTTAGCACTGTTGTCTATAGTGATGTTCATGGTGTATTCCATGATGTGTTTTCTGAGGCCTTTTTAAATATTAAAATAATCCCACTGCCTGTCCTTCGTTATTCTCAAGGGGAATTATGAGATTGTCCCTGACTCTCCCCTTGTGCAGGCAGGGTGGAAAGGGACAATGTTTGCCCAGCAATGCTGGCCATTCGTCCCGATGGCTTATAATACTGTAAACTGGATTGTGGGGGAGACAACCAAAGAGCAGGCAAGCATGGTTTGGTTTCATGGCTTCCATCCTCGTCCCAGACCAAGGGGAAGTCATGCTTATGACCTCCCCACCCAGAATGAGCTTCGTGACCATTTCCACAATGCAAGTTTAGGGAGGACAGTAAATTTCCCCCTGCATATCAGATGCAGGCTCAATATCAGGGCTGTGCAATTCAGTTCCGCATGGACTGTGTTTGTCCCGGTGCACGATGGAGCTTTCACAGATGACGCTAGTTTCCGGGATGCTGGGTAAGTCAGGACTCCGGTAAATGACAGTTGCTCTGGGAATTATTTACAGTAAGCAGTGGGAACGACCCGACAAGATTATCACTGTGAGGCCTCAAACACATGTATTGAGTTTGGTGAGATTCACTTAGCCACACAGAGGGAATCTTGCCCCAAACCCAACTCAACTGGCACTTTGCTTAAAGTACGAAAAGATTTATCTAATACATAAGAACATAAGCACATGGAGCAGGAGTAGGCCATCTGTCCACTCTGCCATTCAATAATATCATGATTGATATTTTTATGCGATCAATATAGCCCTTAATTCCTGCACTGCTTAAAAAAACGAACTATTTTCTCCTTAAAAACATTCAACGAGGTAGCCTCAGCTGCTTCGAAAGGCAGGGAATCCCACAGATGCACAGGCTTTTCGGTCAAAAAGTTCCTCATCAACTCAGTCTTAAATCTGCTCCCCCTTTTTTCAGGCAATGCTCATTCATTTTAGTTTCATCAGCCAGTAGAAACAGCCTCCCTGTTTTAATCTTATCTACTCCCTTCATAAGCTTGTATTTTTCTGTCAGATCCCCCTCATTCTTCCGAATAGCAATGAGTATAGTCCCATTCTACGCAATGGTTTCTCATAAGGCAAACTTCCCAACTCCAGAATCGACCTCGTGAAGCTGCTCTGCACCCACTCCAGTGCCAGTACATCCTTTCTGACGGAGAGAGATCACAACTGAACATATTACTCCAAGTTTAGCCTCGCCAGCACACTATATAGCAGCAACATTACCTTCTTGTTTTCAATCTCATCCCTTTACCAACTAAAGACAACATCCATTTGCCTTCTTGTTTATTTGCTGCACCTGTAAACCAGCTTCTATTAATTCATTCGCAAGGACACACAGATCCCTCTACACAGCTGAATGTTGCATGTTTTCTCCATTTGAATCTTACTTCATTTTGCTGTTCGTCTTAACAAATTATTCCAGCAAAATGGATGACTATACATTTACCAACGTTGTACTCCATCTGACAGATTCTTGCCCACACACTTTACTAGTTAAGACTTGTTACTGGAATCTTGGAGTCATAGAGTCACAGAGATGTACAGCATGGAAACCTAAACCTACCCTTCAGTCCAACCAGTCCATGCCGACCAGATATCCCAAACCCATCTCCTCCGACCTGTCAGCATTCGGCCCATATCCCTCCAAACTCTTTCTATTCATATACCCATTCAGGTGCCTCTTAAAAGTTGCAATTATACCAGCCTCCACCACTTCTTCTGGCAGATCACTCCATACACGTACCACCCTCTTTGTGAAAAGAATTGCCCCTGAGGTCTCTTTTACATCTTGCCCCTCTCAATCTAAACCCATGCCCTCTAGTTCTGGACTCCTCGACCCCAAGGAAAATACTTTGTCTATTTATCATATCCATGCCCCTTATGATTTTTAAACCTCTATGTGGTCACCCCTCAACCTCCGACGCTCCAGTGAAAACAGCCACAGACTCTTCAGTTTCTCTTTATAACTCAAATCCTCCAACCCTGGCAACCTCATTGTAAATCTTTTCCGAACCGTTTCAAGTTTCACGACATCTTTCAGACAGGAAGGAGACCAGAATTGCATGCAATATTCCAACAGTGATCTGACCAATGTCCTATACAGCCGCAACACAACCTCTCATCTTCTGTGCTCAATACCCTGACCTACAAAAGAAAGCATCAAAAATGCCTTCTTCACTATCTTATCTCATTGCGACTCCACTTTCAAGGAGCTATGAACCTGCACTCCAAATTGTCTTTGTTCAGCAACACTCCCTCGGACCTTACCATTAAGAGTATAAGTCCTGCTGAGATTTACATTCCCACCTCACATTTATCTGAATTAACTCCAACTGCTACTTCTCAGCCCATTGGCCCAGCGATCAAGATCCTGTTGTAATCTGAGGTAACTTGCTTCGCTCTCCACAGCATCTCAAGGATAACATAGTTTATATCAGTTTATCAAAGAATATGGACTGCAATGATACAGTGATCAGTGGTGGATTCTCAACGATTTGCATGTTATGTCAACAGTTTAAATAAATTGGTGGATGACACTAACGTAGGCAGGAAACTGAGTTATCAAGAGGAGGCAGCGAATCTGTAAATGAATTTAAAATGGACATCAACTAAGCAGTTGGAATATAATGTAGGTCACTGTCGACCTGTTTTTTTTTCCAGGAAGAACAAAAGGCCGTATATTACATAAATGGAAAGAGTATATCAGGCTTAATGATACAGTGTGCGCTGGAGGGTTCATTCTGAATTATTCAGACATCACAGCTTGGCTTCATCCACCAGATGGTTTACTCCCTAATGTTCACGGTGCCCACCTAGCTCTCAGTACACAAGGAATATTTTGATGTGATTGGTTGGCGGGGAGGCGGGGAAGTGGTGAGTGGGAGGGTTTTTTGCCGCGGTGATGACATTTATCCGTGTCAGTGGAGAGCCGAAAACGATGGGAATGTTTGACTGCTTCTTAATGAAGAGGCCGTGGCTGCTACCTGGACAGTGCGTATTCACCAAAATAATGTATTGTGCATGCTCACATTGCAACATTAATGGAGTGAGAGATTGAGGGCCCAGTCACAAGAATGACAACATAAAATAAAGTCATTGACAGATGAGCTGTTATAATTAGTTATATCATATTCTCAATCCCCCTCACAGAACCAGTCCAGGCACCATAAATCCAGAGGACATATCCCTTCAGCATGCAACATTATATAGATCAAGCTCTGTTCGATCCAACCCCGAAATTCTAACCAGAGTAGAACACTGTGCAGACCATAGTAGAATATGATATTTCAACACGGACTAAATATCTGTACCCCAAACAGGAGCTATGCAGACAACAATAGGATCATTCTATCTTGGCCACTCTAAGTGAAGTACGTTGGAAGAGATTGCGATAAATTTTATTATACTTTCTGGAACTTCGCATGTGTTTTGATGTACTCTTCCAAATTATAGTGTGAATGGATTGTAAACTCCTGAAAAAAACCCAATGGCAACATACGGGTCAGAAATGTGCATGTTCATCTCCTTCTGTTAATATCACAAGGACAACATTGCAAGGAATCGGACAAAACTGCTCTGAGTCTCCAAAGTAATTCTTTAAAGAAGAAAACAGCCATGAAATGCTCTAAAGATGATGGCAGAGTCAGTATGTCCCAGCCAGAGTTCCTCTGCTACACTGCTCTTTGATTTTTATTCTCTTTATGGAGTTATTTCATTCCCCAAACAGTTCACGTTCTAAGGTTACTTGGTGGTGAATAGAGGGGGTGAGTCCCAGACCAGGGTTTGACCTGGGGGAATGAGGTCTGGGGCAATGAGTCCTGGAGGCGAGTCGTAGACCAGACGCTGGTCTGGGACGTGAGGCCTCAGGTTTTGAAACCTGATCCAGTCTGGAAATTGGCTCGGTGCGGTCTGGAGACTCGACCCTGCGTTGGTCTCTGCACTGGGCCCGTTGCAGTCTGGCGACTGTACTCAGTGCTGTCTGGAGACTGGGCCTGGTGCGGTCTGTGTACTAGCCCCAGTGCTGTCTGAAGACTTGGCCCAATGCTTTGTGAATATTTCGCTTAGTTTGGTCCAGAGATTCGGACAGCATGGAGACTCTGTCTGGTGCGGTATGGACACTGGGCCCGGTGTAGTCTGGAAACTTGACCCAGTGTGGTCTGAAGACACGGCACGGTGCGGCATGGAGATGCAGTCTCTTGTGGTACGGAGGCTGAGCCCGGTGCTGCCTGGAGACTGAGCCCATTGCGAACTGCAGACTTGACCTGATGTGGTCTGGAGGCTGCAACTGGTATGGCCCAGAGGCTGGGCCCGTTCCCGTCTGGAGATTGACTCTAGCGTGGCCTGTAGACTAAGATGGCTCAGTCTTGAGACTCGGCCCAGTGCGATCTGGAGACAGGGCCCGTTGTGATCTGCAGACTTGACCTGGTGCATTCTGCAGACATGAACTGATGTTGTCTGGAGATTGAGTCTGGTGTAGTCTGCAGACTGAGTATGGTGCAGACTGGATACTGGCCCCAGTGCGCTCTGGGTACTTGGCACATTGAAGTTTTGAACTCGATCTGGAGCAATCTGGTGATTAGGCCCAATGCAGTTGGACTACTGGAGACTGGGATTGGCGCAATCTGCTGACTCTGCCAGTTATGGTCTGGCGACTTGGCCCTGTGCAGTCTGGCGACTTGGCCTGGGGTGTTCTGGAGTCTGGGCCAGTGCGGTCTGGAGACTCAGCTAGGTGCCCAATGCAGTCTGGAAACTGGGCCCAGCATGCCCCTAAACTGGGACAGACTAGACACAGTGCGGTCGGGAGATTGGGCACAGTAGAGTGTGCAGACTTGGATTCTTGCAATCTGGAGACTTGGAATGGTGTGAGCTGGAGACATGGCACACTGTGTTCTGGAGACTCAGCCTGGTGCAGTCTGGAGACTTGGCCATGTGCGGTTTGGGGATTTGTTCTGGTGTCGTCTGGAGACTAGGCGCAGTGTGATGTGAAGACTCGGACTGGCGCGGTGTGAAGACTTGGAACAGAGCAGTCTGGAGACTCGGCCCGGTCCAGTCTGGAGAGACGGCCTGGTGTGGAATGGAGAATTGGTCTGGTGCGGTGTAGAGACTAGGCACAGTGCGGCCTGGCGACTGAGCCCTGTGCAGTCTGGAGTCTGAGCCCGGAGTGATCTGGAGACTGGGTCTGGCGCGATCTGCAGACTTGGCAGGGTTCAATGTGGAGACTGGGTCCGCTGCAGTCTGGAGACTTGATCTGTCGCTTTCTGGTTACTTAGACTACTGTGGTCAGGAGAGACGGCCACATGTGATCTGGATTCTTGGCTTGATGTGGATTGGATACTGGGTGCAGTGCGGTCTAAGGACTGGATCTGGTGCAGTCTGGAGACTGGCCTGGGTGCGGTCTGTACAGTTGGCTTTCTGCCGTCTGGAGACCTGGCCCAATGCAGTCTGGAGACTTGGCCCAGTGTGATCTGGAGATTTGACAGTGCGCAGTCTGGAATTTCGGCCTGGTGGAGTCTGGAGACATGGCCTGCTGTGGTCTGGAGACTTGGCCCAGTGCAGTCTGGAGACTGGGCACAGCACGCCCTTAGACTGGGACTGGTCCATTCTGGAGAATGGAACTGGTGCGGTCGGAAGACTGGGCTCAATGCGGTCAGGAGATTGGGCACAGTAGTGTATGCAGACTTGGCTTCTTGCAATCTGGACACTTGGCGTGGTATGTTCTGGAGACTGGGCCCAGTGCGATCTGGAGACTTGGCCTGGCGTGGTCTGGAGACTGGAGCCCATGTGGTCTAGAGACTGGGCTCAGTGCAGTCTGCAGAACTGACCAAATGCGGTATGGAGACTTGGCTCAGTGCGTCATTCAGGCTTGATCAGGTCTTATCTGGAGACTGCACCCGGTGTGGTCTGGAGACTGGGCACGTTGCAGTCTGTCGACTCGGCCGGGTGCGGTCTCGAGACTGGGCACAGTCTGATCTGCAGACCTGGTCTGGTGTAATCTGGAGACACAGCCAAGTGTGCACTGGAGATTTGGCCTGATGCAATGTGTAGACTGTGCCCAGTGTGATCTGCAGACTTGGCCTGGTGCGGTCAGGTCACAAAGCCTGATGTGGCCAGGTGACTGTGTCCGCAGCAGTCTGTGGACTGGTTTTGGTGCAGTCAGGCGACTGGATATGTGGCCCAGGGCGGTCTGGAGACACGGTCCACTGTGATCTGGAGGTTTGGCCTAATGCAGTCTGTAGACTGGGCCCAATGTGACTTGCAATCTTGGCCAGTTGAGATCAGGAGACATGACCTGGTGTGGTCTGGAGACGAGGACCAGTGTTGTCTGAAGCCTCGAACTGGTACAGTGCGGACTTGGCCTGGTGCAGTCTGGAGACATGGTCCGATGTGTTCTGGACACGGGGTCCCGTACAGACTGTGGACCAGGTACAGTGTGGTCTGGGGACTGGGCCCTGTGCGATCTGAATACTTTGTCTCGTTCGGTCTGGAGACGTGGCCCAATGCAGTCTGGAGATTGGACCTGGAACAAGGCAGATGGATAATGGGTATCCTGGAGATGTAATTTCTCTGGACTGCTGTAAGTAATTGATTAAGGTGTAGGACAAATAGTAATTCCGTAAAATAAACGCACACTATTTTGGAATAATTTATCAACTTGAATAGAAGATCAGCCAAACAAAATAACGCATTGAGATGGAATAGATGCATCGTTTTCTGGCAGATTTTGGGGTGCCATAGAGTTCGATTCCCAGGCTCCAACACTTTGCAGTCTATTTGATGTATTGATTGGGAGAATAGAAAATAATACAGCCAGATTTACAGGTGATGTTCTAATAGGTGGAAAAATAGATTGTAATGAAGATATATGACATTTACAAATGATAATGAATGGGTCAACATCTGACAGATGAAATTTAACATGGATATGTATTCAGTTTTGCATTTTGTACAGAGAAATACAAAAGCAACTTATTAGCTTAATGTAGAGAAACGTTATCGAGTTTAGCTGCAGAAGGATCTGTGTTTCCTCGTTTTAATCACGAAAAAGGTAAATGCATGTACAGCAGGCATTGAGGTCGGCAAACATAATTAAGGCGTTTATTTGGAAAGAATAAAGATTAAATGTAAGAAAGTATTTTTGCATTCATTCAATGCATTAGCAAAACGCAACAGGAGCACTGTATACTTTATTGAGGAGAGATGCAGCTGCACTGGAGGCAGTTCGGAAGATTTTCATTAGTTTGTTTCCAGTGATGAGAAGTTTGTCTCATTAAGAGAGATTGGGCAGTTCATATCTATACTGCCAGATTAGATTAGATTACTTACAGTGTGGAAGGAGGCCCGTCAGCCCAATGAGGAGATTGCATTGAAGTCTGAAAAATACCAAAGGCGATTGACGATGTAGTTTTGATTTGATATTTCCTCATGTGAGGCAATCTGGAACATGCGATCAGAATTATAGAATAAGAAGGAACAGATTTAATACAGGGGTGAAGAGATCTTCCTTCTCTCAAAGCGTTGTGACTCTGTGTAATGTACTGACCGAGAGTGCAGTGAATGCTGGGATATTGAGTAAATGAAGCAATGTGGAGACTGGATAGGAAAATGGAACTGAAGCTAAGATGACATCAACCATTGCTGTTTCAAAATGGTGGAGCAGGGTCAAGTGGCTGATTTGCCGACTTAAATACTCTTCGTTCCTGTTCAGTCCTTCAAATATGCTACAGGAATGCGGGAGGGCTGGTAATCAAACAGGGATCAGGCACGGGGGAATAATCAGTCTTCATGAGTTTGACAGAACGAAACAAGTCGAGTTACACAGTGACCAGTGCTGGGTACTCAACTATTTGCAGTCTATATCAATAATTTGAGTATAAGGCCATAAGATATAGGAGCAGAATTTGGGCCACTCAGCCGATCGAGTCTGCTTCACCACTCAATCGTGGCTGATATATTTCTCAACCCCATTCTCCCGCTTTCTCCACACAAATCTTGATCTCCTTGATGTGCAAAAATCTACCTGTTTCAGTCTTAAGTATGTTAAATGAACTCGTCTCGACGGCCTTCTCTGGCAATTAATTTCAGAAATTCACCGCTGTCTGGCCGAAGATGTTTCTCCTTATCTCTGTTCTAAAATGTCTTCTCTTTCCTCTCAGGCTATGCCTTTGGATGCTATTGCATCCTACCAATGGAAACATATTCCAACCACACATCCAGTCCACGCTATTCAGTATTCTATAAGTTTCAATTACATCCTTCCTAATTTTTTGAAACAACATCGAGTATTTACCCAGAGTCCTCAAAAATTCATCGTGTGATAAGCTCTTCATTCCTGCAACCTCCTCTCAAAGCCACACAGAAAGCCAGTACATCCTTCCTGAGATGCGGTGGACAAATCTGCGCAAAGTGCGCTAAATATGGTCTGACCAGAGTCTTATTCACCCTCAAAAGTATGTACATGCTTATATATTCATGTCCTCACAAAATAAATGTCATCATTACATTGGCCTTCTGGCTCAAACTGCAAGTTCACCTTCAGAGAATGCTGGACGACAGCACCCGAGTCACTTTGCACTTCTGATTTTCTCCCCATTTAAAAAAAATGCCCATATCTCTATTCTTCCTCCCAATGTGGATGACCTCACAATTTCCTTAGTTGTAATCCATTGTTTTGCCCACTCGACCAAAACGTCGAACTCTTTCTGCAGACTCCTCCATGTTACGGGTCAATCTACCTATTTTTGCATCATCTTCAAATCTATCTAAACGCTTAGTTGCTTCATCCAGAATGTTAATGTATAAAATTGAAAGTTAGAGGAACAAATTTACTGTAACTAGTGTCTGACGTAGCAAATAAGGTAAGCAGGATCTGAAGTACCAAGAGAAGGTGGAGAGTTTGTGAATGAAAATAAACAGACAAATTTACAGTATGTCAGCATGAATACAGGCCCTTCGGCTCAAACGTGTCTCTGCTGACAATAGTGCCCACTCAACCGGGTCCAGTTGTCCGCATTTGGTCCATATCCCCTTACCGTACCGTTAGAATTTTGTTTTTTTTTAGTTTGCTATTGTAACCGGATCAACCAATCTCTCTGGCAGCCCATTCCATAAACACACTGTTCTCTGGATGAAGACGATGCCACTCAGGTCATCCATAAATCTTTCCCGTCTCACATTAAACCTATACCCACTAGTTTTCCATTCACCATTCCTGGAAAGGAGAATATTTTTCTTCTTCCTATCAATGTTCACTCATCGTTCTCCTGAATTCTGAGAAATAAAGTCCTATCCTGGTCAAATTCTCCATATAATTCAAGCCTACTTTTCCTGGCATCATTCTCGTTAAACTTATTTGCAGTCTTCCCAGTTTAACTGCGTGTTTCACATAACAGGGTGACCTCATTTGTACGCAATTTTTCAATTGTGACCTCACCAATAAAACTGTAGTTAACATTCCAACTCCCATACGCAATACTACGACAAATGAATGCCAGCATGTTAAATCCCTTCTTCACCATCCTGCTTACCTGTGACGCTGCTTTCAATGAACTATGTATTTGTATTCTTCGACCTGTCTGCTCCTCAGGACCTTAAACATTTCCTATATAAGGCCTATCTTGGTTTGACTTTCCAAGTGCAACACCTATCAGTAATATATACTGAATTCAGTTTGGAGATGTTTCAAAACAATGCCAGGTATATTTCTGTTGCAATTTATTTCAAAATGCCATTGACAGACCACCGGCTCATGGTGGATAGCTTGTCTGTAGTCTCATTCTTTTGTCAAAGACGTTCCTCTGAAGGTAAGACGTATTGCAAGACCGTTCCTGTTGATAAGACATGTGAAACTTCCAGGATATTCTCTATCTAACCAGTGTGATAAACTATGTAAAATGCTGGTTAGCATTATCTATTTTTTCTCACTTTTCCTGACCGGGAATCGCCAGTTTCATCTTCCAAATGTGCCAAGAAGGCTTCAGCTGCTCTCTTATGTTTTATTTATTTATACATAGCACTTCGTGCTATTTCTCGTTGTTTACAGGCAATTTATTTTCCTAATTAGTTTCCTCCAATTTTATCTGTTTCAAATCGGTCAATTGCTGCATCGGTAAAAAAATGCAGTTATCTTGCCTACCAGCAGTGTTCATCATTTGGTGTGTTTTTTTTTCTATTGTGCACTTATGTTGATTACTTTTCTTAATCATGGAAGGGTCATCGTCTTACAGATTCCTCTTCGATCATTATGAAACATATTGTCAGTTACCTGCCTTTGTTTATCAAATAAGCTTCCCCTTCGTCCTTTTTTCCAGCTCATGTCGATCATTAAGTAAGTAAAAGTGACTGAGCTGCGGATTTGACACTTTTCTTTTCTCAAGCCGTCAAGGGGTGGGTTCCAGGAGGGTGAGGATGGGTGAGGGCTTCCTAATCTGGTTAAACACATGATCACCTTAACAGTGAAACACTCACTTTCAAAGGATAGCCAGAAAACACGTTTCAAAGACAAAAGTCAAACTTGCTGGAATGCCCTGTCTCGGAAGGAGAACCAAGTGTGATATACTGGCAAGTAAATAACAGTACAAGCAACACCATGGCACCACTGAATTAACAGAGGATACATTCACGTTTAGTGACGGTAACAGAGGGAAACACATTAGTTTCAAACATCGCTTTAGGCAGCGCTGAAAGGGAGAAGGGTTGACAAAGACATTAATAAGGATATGGAGGAATAGACTAAATTGAAAAGTGATGCCAAAGTCGAACCCTCATAAGAATAATCACATAAAAATAGGTATTAGCACAGCAGAATTCAGTGCAGGTTAGCAATCATCGCAGTGATGGGCGAATGGGGCAGTTTCGATCACCGAGTATATGGAAGATGGGTGAATGGGACAGGGTAGGTCCGTGTGCACAGGGATGATGGATGACTTGGACAGTGTCAGTCACTGTGTACAGAGGAGATTGGTGAACGGACAGTATAGTAAAGGGGTGATGAGTGAATGGGACAGTGTAGGACAGTGTGTTCAGGGATGACCAGTGAATGGGACAGTTTAGTTCTGAAATTAAAGGGGTGCTGGGTGAATGGGACTGTGTAGCTCCGTGAGTACAGCGGTGTCTGAGCAACGCCCATGTGTAGGTTATTGAGTGCAGTGGTGATGAGTGAACGGGACAGTATAGATCAGTGAGGACAGGTTTGATGTGTGAACTGGACAGTGCAGCCCAGTGAGTACAGGGGTGATCGGTGAATGGGTCAATATAGGTCAGTGTTGGTCAATGAGTACTGAGGTGATGTGTGAATGCGACAGTGTAGGTCAGTGGGTAACAGGGAAATTGGTGAAAGGGACAGTGTAGGTAAGTGAGTACAGGGGTGATGGGTGAATGGGACACAATAGATCAGTGAGTATTGAGGTGAAGGGTGAATGAGACAGTTTAGGTCACTGAGTACAGGGTGAATAGTGAATGGGACATGTAGGTTTCCGAATACGGGGTGATGGATGAGCAGTTCTTTGCAGTTCAATATGTACGGGGTGATGGGTTAACGGGACAGTGTAGGTCAGTGGGTACACGGGTTACGGGTGACCGCGACAGTGTAGGTACATGACCACAGGGCTAATGGGTGAAGGGGATAGTGTAAGTCAATGAGTTCAGGTGTAATGGATGAATGACACAGTGGAGATCAGTGCCTGCGTGGGTGTTGGGTGAATGGAACGGTGTCGGTGAGTTAGTTCAGGGATGTTGGCTGAATGAGACACTGCAGGTCAGTAAGTGCAGGGGTGATGGGTGAACGGGACAGTGTAGTCAGTGACGGGAGTGGTGATGAGTGAATGGGATAGGCTAGGTCCGTGGGCAAAGGGATGATGTGTGAATGGAAGAGTGTAAGTCAGTGAATGCAGATGTGATGGGTGAATGGGACTGTATAGGTAAGTGATTACAAGGACTGATGGGTGATTGGGACAGTTTTGGTCAGTACGTACATGGTTGTTGGGTGAATGGGGCAGTGTAGTTCAGTGAACATGGGGTTCTGGGCATAGGAGATGGTGTAGATAAGTGAGCACAGGAATGATGGGTGAACAGGACACTGTAGGTCAGTGAGTGCAGGGATCATGGGTGAATGGAACAGTGTGTGTCAGTGATACCGGGAGTGATGTGTGAAACGGATATTATACATTGGTGAATACAGGGGCATGAGTTTACAGGACAGTGTATGCCAGTGATTACCGGGAGTGTTGGGCGATTGGGACAGTTTAGGTCAGTGGGCTCATGGATGATGGGTTATTGGGGCAGTGAAAGTCATTGAGCACATTGTGTCGGGACCGTGTAGGTAAGTGAGCACTAGGGTGATTGGAGATTGGGATAGTGTCGGTCAGCGAGTATAGTGGTAATGAGTGAATGGGACAATGTGGGTAAGTGATCACAGGGTTGATGGGTGAATGGAACAGTGCAGCAAGGTAAGTATCAGGCGTGTTGTGTGAATGAGATTGTGTAGGTCAGTGAGTACAGGGGTGATGACTGAATGGGATAATGTCGATCAGTGAGTAAAGGGGTGTTGGGTGAACGGGACAATGTAGGTAAATAAGCACGGGGTGATGTATGAATGGGACAGTGTACGTCAGCGAGTCGTGGTGTGTTGGGTAAATGGGACAGTGCAGGCCAGTGAGTACAGGGGTGGTGAGTGAACGGGGATATGTAGCTCATTGAGGACTGAGTTCTTGGTTGAACGGGGTAATGCAGGCCAGTGAGTAGAGGGGTAATGGGTGAACGGGATAGCGTGCGTCAGTGAGTTCAGTGATGATACCTGAATGGGAGCGTGTAAGTTAATGAGTACAGTAGTGATGGGTGATCGGGACAGTGTGTGTCAGTGATTACCGGGAGTGATGGGTGATTGGGACAGTTTAGGTCAGACGAATGGGGCAGAGTATGTCAGTGAGTACAGGGATGATGGGCGTTCTGAACTGTGTAGGTAAGTGAGCACGGGGTGATGGGTGATTGGGACAGTGTCGGTCAGTGAGGAGAGGGGTGATGAATGAGTGGTACAGTGTAGGGAGGTGAATGTAGGGGTAATGGGTGAACGGGATAGTCTTGGTCAGTGGCACGCGGTGATGCGTGAATGGGAGAGTATAAGTCAGTGAATGCCGATGAGAGATGTGAATAGGATTGTGTAGGTAAGTGATTATTAGGGTGATGTGTGAATGAGACAGCGTAGTTACATGAGTACAGGAATGGTGGGTGAACAGGACAGTGTAGTTCTGTGAGTAGCGGAGCGGTTGGTAAAACGGAGAGTATCGCACAGTGAGTACAGGATTGATGGGTGAATGAGACAGTGTAGGTCAGTGAATACAGGGTGATGAGTGAATGGGACAGTTTAGGTAAGTGAGTGCAGGTGTGATGGTGAAGGGGACGGTGTCGGTCAGTGAGTAAAGTGGTGATGAATGAATGGGACAGTGTAGGTAGGTGACTATAGGGATAATGGGTGAGCGGGATAGCCTAAGTCAGTGTAGGTGATGCGTGAATGGGAGATGGTGTTTGTGACAGTGTCGGTCAATGAGAAGAATGGTGATGAGTGAATGGGACAGTGTAGGTACTTGTGCATAGGAATTATGGGTGGATGCAAGAGTGTAAGTCAGTGAATGCAGATGTGGTGGGTGAATGGCACTGTGTAGGTAAGTGATTATCAGGGTGATGTGTCAATGGGACAGTGTAGGTAAGTGAGCACGGTGTTATTGCTGTTTGTGACAGTGTCGTGACAATGAGAAGAGTGGTGATGAGTGAATGGGACAGTGTAGGTACGTGAGTACAGGGATGATAGTTGAACAGGACAATGTAGTACTGTGAGTACAGGAGCGGTAGGTAAACGGGACGGTGTCGCTCAGTGAATGCAGTTGTGATGGGTGAATGGGACAGTGGAGGTCATTCAGTACAGGGGTAACGGGGGAACAGAGCTGTGTAAGTCTATGAGCACAGGGGTGATGTGTGAACCGGACAGTGTAGGTCAATCTGTACGGGAAGAAATGTGAGTGATGATCGGTCTGAGTTGTAACATAGGCAATAGAGTTGAGGATGAGCTGAAAGATATGGACAGTACAACTACGATGTCACTAAGATTAGTATTGAACAGGTTTAGTCTCGATCTACCACAGATATTGAGAACGATTTTTTTTAGCAGCGGGTCTGAAGCACAAGCAGAAAAGGAGGATTTAATTGACGTGGAAGTAGGTTAATGTCTTGGTGGTAGAATTGAAAAGTGGTAAAAAACACAGTTCAGTGTGAAGTAGAATGCTGACGTTGTACACCAACTGGTTCAGAATCAGATATTGGCTAGGACAGGAATAAAGTCAGTATGTATGGGAGACAGTGTGTAGAGATGAACGATGTCGGCTCCTCCGGTTTAATTGCACACTCAGAACTCATTAATTCAGTAATTATCATGGAACATGAGGCAGAAACAGAAATGAATTTACGGAAACAGGAAACAACACTTATTCCATCTTTGGTGTGATGGTTATGGTAAGTGTTTCACTATTTGGACAATGCTATAATTTCCAACCGATGGTTCACCATCACATGGCACAGTTTGCGTAATATGCAGAGCACAGCTCCCTCATTATCTTCCTGGTGTGGAGATTTAAAATTGCAGTAAGGATGCCATACTACAGTTTTACAAGACATTCGTGAGATTACATCCTGAATTCCATGTGCAGATTTGGACAGTAGCTTTTTTTTTTGTTTCTGTAAACATGTTGGCGACTGGCCAGAGGGAGGAAAGTTGTCAAGCTGGCGTTGTTTCCATGGGTGTTCTGATGATTGAGGAGTGACTTTATAATTTCCTGTAAAATCTTCGCAATGTGTGTGCGATAATGATCAATTAGCTTGTTGATGAGTTTTCGGCCAGCACAGGCACTCGGGTTCAATCAGTCGTAATCATATTGAATATCAGAATGGAGGGGCCAAATGCCCACTTCAGCTCGTAGTCCCTGTGGATCTCCCTGTACAATTACTTTCTGGATGATATCCTTTTCATCAATACTAACTTCATCTAATTATTCGCAAGTACTCCTTGTGGAATCTATAATGTCCTCTGTGGAAAGTCAGCAGTGTTCCTAAGACACCATCTTCTAAAACTACAAACACATCGATCGAAAAGTAGAGTGCAGTATGCACATCGGAACACCATCATTTACGAGGTCTCCTCCAAGCCACTTGCCATCCTGACTTGGAAATATATCAACATATCATTGTTCTTTCAGGGTTTCTCCAAATCCTGTAACACCTCTCCCCCCTCCCCCACCCCTCACACACCCGCCCCACTGAATGGTATTATGTTTCAATCTACACCAACTGGACTGCAGCAGGCCAACAAATAGCTGACTGCCATTTTGTTCCAGGCAACTTTGGATAGAAAATAAACGCTGGCCCAGCCAATAACACACACAATCCATAGATATGTTAAACTTAATACAAGTTACTCAGTTCACTGGTACTGCTCGGTGATTTTCTCTCCTCCATCCATAATGACAGAAACAATGTGTACAGCTACCATGCAGCAGGTAACCTGCATGACCTAATGGATACCTCGAAGGATTGCATCCTGGGAATTGATGGAAATCATATTCACGTCTGCCTGGGAAGTTCCACATCATAGAAATTCACTAAAACTGTGACGTTAATGGCCACTGGAAACACATCCCTCAACGTGGTGTGACACTGAATATTTAGTTGGAAGTGGTGACCCAGCTCTGACACCACCTCCTCTTTGAACCAGGCTTGCCTCACTCTGCTGTTACAATTTGTGGGAAACTTTTCCTGCACGTCAGGATTTATCAGGTGCACAAATTGCCTCACGTCCTCAATTTACCCCACCATCTTCCTCCTATTTCTTTTCTGAGCTTTTCCTCTCTGCAGTCTTTGCTTAGTTTTTCACTGACTTTTCAGCTCCTCATTGAATCGATGCCGCAGCTCAAACGCAACCGCAACAAAAGCATGCACAGCACCGACGCAAACTTTCTGATGGTTCAAGTGCATTACATTTCAAAAACACAGAGGATGCCCATTCGCTATTTAGCAAACCAGTCTCCTTTCCTTAACTTTGCACCTTTATGTTAATTCCATTTTCTTAAGAAATACTTTCAGATTTGAAAATTGGACTTTTCATCCTTCCATAGAAGTATTTGACAGTGTAGCTCGTACTGTTTACTGAAGTGCAGCTTCTCGAACACCAGTGGTGCCTGTTGAGGTAAACACCACACTCAGACAAAGAAACAGAGGGAAAGAAATTCTCTTGAATAGGGTATTGCATATGTATGGAAATGGAAAGAATTTTCTGGACAAAATGTTAAGGCCGAGGAAAAGGACTCATCTTTCTTTTCGGTAATTTTTTAAAACATATGGGCAATATGGGAAATAGCAGTTTTTCGTGTCAATCCTGTAATTCCCTGAATTGGGAGGCTTGCTCAACCATTCTGGAGGACAAGAGTGTGGTGCTGGAAAAGCACAGCCCGGCAGGCAGCATCAGAGAGGCAGCAGAATCGACATTTCGAGCATAAGCACTTTGTTAGGATGTCCTCGGATGCTGCCTGACCGGCTGTGCTTTTTCAGAACCAAACTCTTTGACTCTGAACTCAAGCATCTGCAGTCTTCACCTTCTCCTATTCCAGAGGACACTTCAAGGCCAATGACATTTTTGCTTTCCGAAGTCACAGATAAGACAGACCGAGCAAAGAATGTTATAATATTTTTCTAATGGACATGCACGAACCACGTAATTCACTAAAATCTACTTTCAGTCATGATGACCGCAGATTTATTGTTAATTATCGCAGCTGCAAGTGTGTGGGGTAGAATTTGCCCATGCCACCACAGCACGAACCTGTGGATTTGGGTTATTGTATATCACAACAATACCGTCGTGTCCCAAGATAATGTCATCTGTTGGCAGAACAACAGGTAAAGTTCCCTGTTGAATTCTTACTACTAGAAGTGGAGAGGGAAAAGTATTGGAATACAACTTGCATAGGAAATAAGTACAGATAATTCAGCAGCTGGAGTGAGACTGATATGGAAACAAGAGATATTGTGCAGTCAATAATGTACAGTATTATTGCTGGGTCGAACATGGAGACAAAGTCAATTCAGGGCAAGGTTACTCATGAAGGTTGTGAACTGTTTTTTTTCCTCCTTTGGTTTTAGCTTTAAACTTGTTTGATGAGAAATAAAGTTTATGAATGAAAATGATTACAGTTGCTTCAATCTTTTCTGAACTTAAATAAATAGGACAGTAATTCAAAGCAACAAGGTAAGTAGAGTTAATGGTCGGATAGAGAGACTCACCAGGAACACCAACGATAGCGAGGATAGGAAAGTATCCAGCTTGGACCACCCAAAATGCACCCCAGAGCCGATAGGATAATGGTATTCGATCACGAAAAAGCCAGGAAAGACCCAAAGGTAAACTCCTGTACATTGTTGGAACATTCCAGTTTATTGATCTAAGACTCTGATCCATTGTCATAACGTGCCAGTCTGAAATTTTAAGATTCTGACCTCTTGTATGCTTTGCTGTGTAGCTGCTGATACCTGTTCGTGTCGGAGGTGATGCACACGATCATTCTATGGAGTAACACATCGAGCGCAGTCCCTTATTCATAAGAGTGATAAATCCTCCAGTGACACGTTTTGAATCATGGGGACTGACATTTATTACAGTCACTGAGCAAACAGATCCATTTAACTCCTTTTATTTTAACACATGTTCTCTCACAATAAACATAATATCGAGCCAATCTGGGTAGAAGGCATTGCAGAGAATGCGGGAAACATATATAGAAATAGGAGCGGGAATGAGCAGAAACATTCTATCCTCAGAGGACATAATCGATTCAGCAGATGATTGAAGAGTTGTACAGAAAATAAAATGATATAAACACTAGAAAAATACCCATTGTTTTCATAATCATCAAATAATTTTGGAAAATTCAAGAATGCAAGATGTGGAGAAAAGAGTTGCTGTTCAGAAAACATACATTCATAAGGAAAATAAAGCAATCTGTGTTTGTGAATAAAAAAATTGTACCGAGTCCATTCTGTCCTTTGACAGAGTAGCTTGCAGTGCGTATTATGAGATGGAGATCATTATGCCTCAAGGTGCATCAGAACCTAATATAATGTCATTTAGTTGAACTTGTTTAGGAAACAGAATCCAATCAATTGAAGTGGTGTGAGAAACTGGACATGGCATTGAACAAAAATACAGAAAACAGGGAAGTGAAGAGAGATGGTTGTTCTGATATTAATCACTTGGCATCAGTATTTGTGCAGTGCATTTGTGGAATGATATCAAATAAATCAAATGGAGAGTTCACTGAAGGAATCCAGAGGAATGAAATACAAGATCTGACATTGTAAAAGAAAACAAAAGACTGTGAGCAGGAAGACCGGGACATAAGCGTGTCAGAACTGGGTTTCTCCGTTTCAAACATCGAGTCTCCAAATGACAGGAGGTACTTATTCGCCCAGATTTCATTTTCACCATTTGAAATTTTTCTATCAGGGAGTAACGGAGACTTTTTATTCGTATTTTAATGGTGAGTCAAGTCCTGAATACGTATTACACCCGAAACATTGACTTCATTTCCTGATGCTGCCTGGCCTACTGTGTTCTTTTAAGCCCGTGCGTGTCTACCTTGGATTCCTGAATCCCCCGTGTTCTTTGCCTGGAACATGTTTGAACATCTGAAATGACTGCATTTGTTCCTATGTTTGATCTTGTAAAACACAGCTTCTACTTTGTTGAGTAGGAACACAATTTAGAAGTAATAAATCTCCATTTTAAGATTGACGAAAGGATATAATTTCCTTCTTAGAATTAAGCTCTATTTAGCATTCTGCTTGCCAGGGAGGAGGACAATCTAATTCACTGACGGTACTCAAGTTTTACCTTCATAGTTTGTTGATGGAAAAAGCATTAATGTTTACTTAGATGGGACAGGAAAGGAGTGTTCCGCCACAGTCAGATCAGCCATGAGCATTCTGAATAGTACAGTAGGCGTGTGGGGCTCAATGACAACTGCTGTTTTTACACATGCTTTTGACTTTTAATCAATACTTTAAGGCTGCTATTGTGGCCAAAGAATAGACGATTCAACCAATCAGGATTGTTACCCTCGGAAAGAGCATTTGTTTCCTCTAAAATTATAAACAGCCGTACAATGATATAATTGAATTCTCTGATTATGTTACACGACACAGAACGATGACTATAAAATTCCAAGAACAACAACAGAGATTTCCTACGCAGTCAGAAGGAAGCAAAATGTGGGATAAATGTGGCAGAAGTGGCAGAAGGAATGCAACGTGGGAAAGTATGAGGTAGCAAATGTGGTGGTCGGAATGGAAGTGAAGTTGGTAATCTAAATGGTGAAGGCACTGGTAATATGAAGTGTGCAGGGATTCTCTTATGGCTATCACTTGAATGTTCGGAATAATACAAGTGCAGTGATGTACTGCTGAGGCTGCGGCAGATCTTTGTCAGACTGCAGTTAGAATATTGTGAACAGTTTTCAGAGATTTTTTTTAAGGAAGCATGTGCTCGTCTTGAGGGGTTCCAGAGGAGATTTATTAGAATGATGAAGTGCTTGCAATTAAGGAGATATTGAAGATTCTGGATCTGTACTCTATATGTTTTGAAGAATGTGGAGATGATCTGTTCGAAGTATACAGATTGCTTATAGGCCTGGATGCAACGAATGTGGGGAAGACGTTACTCTTGTAGTAGAGATTACAATCCGCGGGAAATGACTTAGAATGAATGGCCGATCCTTGAGAACTGAAAGGGGAAGGAATTTCTTCAGCCACAGGATGGTGAATCTGTGGAACTCATTGCTGCTGAGGGCTATGGAGAATAAATGCTCTCGTGAATTTCTTACCAATTTATAGAGAGAGGCTACACATGCACACCAGACTCTTAGTTACAGCAGTCACCCCCACAACATCCAAAAATAGAGCTGTGTCAAGACAGCTATGACACACTGCAAAAGCTTGAGCTCCGCAAAATGAAGAGAAGCTCTCAAATAAATTCTTTGCCAATGATTGGTATCCGACCAGCTTCATTCACCAATGCCTGGCATACAAGCAACATCAGGAAGACGCTCTGCACCCCAAACCACGGACCACAATGCCATTTATTGGAAACGTCTTATAACTGAACTGACTAAAAGACTCTGACGTCCTCTTGGAATATTGACAGTATACAAACTCACAACCATACTTCACCAGCTATGGTCCAGGACAAAAGACCCCATACCAACAACATGCAGCAACTGTGAGGGGCCTTACATTGGAAAAATGGGCCGGAACCCAACAACTAGAATACATGAGCACCACCTTAGGAAAAAACAGCACGCGCGGTCTTACCTTACATCAATTCACACTGACAATGCAGGACGCCAATTCAGCTGGGACAACACCAGAATACTGGAACAGGCTAAACACACAGAAACACGAGAAATCCTAAGGCCTGGTATTTATCCAATGGTCCCATAAACAAACATGTTGAAATAATCCCCATCCAGAGACTGCAGGAAATAGTGTACACGTTGCTGGGTTTACACGGGTTTACATTAAGAATGGGTGAGAGAACAGGGTCGGGATGGGGTCAAAGGACGTTGCCAGGAGAGCAGAGTGGGGATGTATTTACAAGCTGTTGCTTGGTGAAAAAAATGGGGATGGTCTCACAAGCCGTTGCTAGTGTAATCGAATGGAGACGGGATCACAAACTGCTTCTTGGAGAATAGATTGAAGAAGATTTCAAAGGTCTTTCCTTGGATATCTCGCTCATGATTGGTTCATATTTCGTTCAGGGAATGCCTTCGGGATTGCCTTCACACACCATTGTGATGGAAACAGAATGGAAACGGTTTCAGGGGCTGTTGCTCTGGAAATAGCGAGCTGGTTGGTGCACAAGCTCTTGCTCGGAGACCAGACAGAGAATGGATTCACAGATCATTCCTAGCGAGACAGAGTACTGTTGGATTCACAGGCAGTCGACAGCTGCCCATAGCGGAGTTGGGTGTAAACGATGTCATGAGGAGAACAGATTGTGTAGCGGGCCACTGGCTGTTTCCAGGGAACGCAATGGGAATGGGTTCATGCTGTTTCTGGGAGAATTAACTGTGTCAGAGTTCAAGCTCTATGCTAGGATTGCTTCACAGTCTGTTCTGAGTGGATTCCCCCAGGAATGGATTCAAAAGCCATTGATCGTCGAACTGAGTATGGATGCTTTGACAGGCAGTTGTTAGGTGAACCGAGTGGAGTTAGATTTACAGGCCTTGATAGGGAAATAGAGTGGGGATGGTGTCACAGGCTGTCGCAAGGAGAACACAGTAGGAATGGGCCCACAACCTTTTGCAGGTATGCCTCCTTTGGGAGGCTTTCTCAGTATGCTGTAAGGACAACAGTGTATGAATGGTTTCATATGCCGTTGCTGGGAACAAAATGATTGGGGAGGGTGTCACTGGCCCCTTTGCTATGCGAATAGAGGGCAGATGGGATCACAGTCCGTTGATACAGGAAATGATTGGGAATAGATTCAAAGGCTCTTGTAGGAGAATACAGTGGGGATTGGTTCAGGGGCGGTTGCTCGGAAAACAGAGGGGGAATGGTTTTATTGGCCATTGCTAGGAGAATACACAGGGGTTGACTTGAAAACAAATTGTTTGGACATCCTTTTAACAATGTCTTCACAGGCCGTTAAGAGGGGATAACAGCGGGATTGGCTTTACAGGCCAGTGCTACACAACTGACTGGGTGTTGTCAGGTTCGTTGTTAGGAAAGCAGAGTAAGGATGTGGTCTCAAACTGTTGGAGAGGAATAGAGTGGAGATGGATTCCCAGACCGTTTGTGTATGAGCAGAGTGGGGAGGGGTCCACAGGCTGTTGCTAGGAGATTTTGATGGGAATGCGATCGCAGACCATTACCAGAAAAACAGCGTTGGGATGACGTCACAGACGGAGTAAACAATCATCTGCCACCACTCTTGTTGTTCTGCCAACAAACGAATTTTTTATCCAATAAGCTAGCTCTCCGTGGATCCCATGAGATTTAATATTAGTCAACAGCTGATATGCTTTGTTTGTCAAAGGCTTTGCTAAAGTCCATATAAACAATATCTGCCTCACGGCTTTCATCTACATGCCATGTCACCTCTTCTCAAAACTGAATCAATTGCGTGAGACATGGTTTACCATGCACAAAGCCATCCGAAATGAGTCCATCTATTTCCAATTCTCTGTGGATACAGTCTCTCAGATACCCCGGCAACGACTCACTCACTATGGATGCTCGGTCCACCAATCTGTAGTTAGCAGGTACTTCCCAGAAACACTTCTTAAATAATGACACAAACATTAGCCGCCCTCCAAGCTTCAGACACACTGGTCTGGCTGTCAGTGATGCAAACATTTCCTTCAGGAGACATGCATTTTTCTCCCTCGCTTTTTGTCCTCAAGTCCCAAGAATTTACTTGCGTTTAAGACGCCCAGCCGTTTGAGCTGGATGAGCTGGAGATGATAGGCAGAAGCAAATATTGTATGAGCTGGAGATTACACATGAAGAGAGCTTTGCAGGTTTCGAGCAATTCTTGAGAAGCCAGAGAGGAAATTGTGGACTCCCAGGGGAGATATTTGCATCAGCTATAGCTACATGTGTAGTGACAAGAGATTGGATGGTGGCTAATGTTGAGCTATTATTTAAGAAAGGCTACAGGGAAATACCTAGGAAATGCAGACCGGTGAGCCTTACGTCCGTGGACAGCAAGATTTTAGAGGGGCATCAGAGAGGGGTTGCATGCAAAGCTCCTGCAGTCAGAGATAGGGAGTATTTCAGAGGTAGAGCTGAAAATGTGTTGCTGGAAAAGCGCAGCAGGTCAGGCAGCATCCAAGGAACAGGAGAATCCACGTTTCGGGCATAAGCCCTTCTTTTCCAGCAACACATTTTCAGCTCTGATCTTCAGCATCTGCAGCCCTCACTTTCTCCTCGAAGTATTTCAGAGGTAGCACGTTTACTGTGATTGGTCTGTTTGGAAAGACTGAATCAGTTTGAACATGAAGGGAGTCTTATCGGGGCTTGTGGTGGTCACAGAAGAGGACATGGCATACAGCCAGGAGCAAGCAACAGTGATAAGGCATGTTCTAGTAACAAACTGAGGTTTCAGATGCAGAGAGATTTGTAGGGGTTGTACAAAAAAACAGACAGGGAGGGTAACAGTTGCTGAAGAAGGTAACAGGGATAATGTGATTTAGAGATGGTAGCAGACTACAGAGATAGGATGTTAGAATTGGAAGAGATTGAACAGACAGGGAAGCTTGTCCTATATTTATCATTCCTCAATTTAAAGGCATGTCGCCTCGTGAGAAACATCATCATCCAAGGGGAGAGCCATTTCCCTGTACACCTGTCTAACCCGCAAATTATCTTATAGGACTCAACTAGGTCTCCTCTCAGCCTTTATCTATCGAAGGAAAACGACCTCAAGTCCATCAAACTTTCTTCATAAGACCTTCCCTCCATACCAGGCAATATCCTTGTAAATCTCCTCTTAACCTTTTCCAAAGCTTCCACATCCTTACTAAAACGTGCTGACCAGAAATGCATGCAATACTCCATTTAGGCCACACCAGAGTTTTGTACAACTGCAGCATGACCTCGTAGCTCCCAAAGTCAATCCCTCAACCAATACAACGAACACGTCATATTCCATCTCAACAACCCAACCAACTGGGTTGGAAATTTCAGGAATCTCTGTACACGGAAACCGACATCTCTCTGCTAATCCGCACTATCAAGCATCTTACCATGAGCCCCATACTCTTTATTCCTGTTGATCAATGCAAAGTGAATCACCTCACACTTTGACGCATTGAACTTCATTTTCCACCTCTGAGACCAGCTCTGCGGGTTATCTGTGTCCCTGTTTAACCTCAAGCATCCTTCAGCCCTATGGACAATTCCACCGACCTCAGTGTCATCCGCAACTTTACTAACACATCTTTCTACGCCCTCATCTACGTGCATGACAAAGGCATGCTCAACATTGGCACGGTGTGGAAGAGAATCATACACAGTTTAGAAATTCACACTTCAGATATGGTGACCTTCATTCCCACGCTGAGAGAAGTGCTTCACTTCTGGTGTACTGAGCCTCACTGAGGCAGCATTTGAATATTGTCAAGCAACGGCCCTGGCCTATGCTGCCTTACCACTGTACTCTGTCCACGGCTCACTGTGAGTGATCTGACTGCACTGCAAGGTTTCTTGACGGCTGCAGATCTCACTCACCATTCTCTCTTCGGATGGTAGATCAACTTCAAAGAAGTGTTGGACAAGACAGGAATGGTGAATTCTGCTGCGTCAGGAACTCCGCGAGTCGCTGCAAGGGACAGAAGACACACAAATTAGCGTGAGAGAATCATAGAGATGTACGGTACAGAAACATATCCTTCAGTTCAACTCGTCCATGCCGACCAAATATTCAAACACAATCTAATCCTACCTGCCAGCACCAGGCCCGTATCCCTCCAAACCCTTCTTATTCATATACTCCTTTGAAGTGTTGCAATCTTACTAGCCTCCAACATTTCCTCTAGCAGCTCATTCCATTCACCTACTGCGTGAACGAAATTGCCCCTTCAGTCTGTCTTATGTCACAACCAAAACCAAAGCCCACGAGTTCTGTTCTTACCCACCTCAGGGAAGAGACTTTGTCTATGTATCCTATCCACGCCATTCATGATTTTTTTATAAGCACTATAAGATCACTCCTCTGCCTCCGACGCTCAAGGGAAAATTGCCCCATCTTCTTCAATTTCTCTCTATTGGTCGAAACCTCCAACCCTGGCAACATCCTTGTAAATCTTTTCTGATCCCTTCCAAGTTTAACAACATTCTTCGGATAGGAAGGAGAAGACATTTGCATGCAATATTCCAACAGTTGCCGAACTAATATCTTGTGCAGCCGCAACATGAGCTCCGAACTATTTTACTCAATATTCTGACCAAAAAAGAAAAGCATGCCAATCTCCGTCTTCAGTATCTTATCTAATGCGACTCCACTTTGAAGGATCTATGAACCTACATTCCAAGGTCTCTTTGTTCAGCAACACTCCCCAATGCATGGGTTTGTATAATGAGACCCACAATGAAAATTACTCATACAGAATGGTACCGATTCCCACTAACATCTGGAAGATCCTAATCTCCTTCCCTCACCTGTGTTGCCTCATCTCCTTGCTCTCCTTTGTAAAGTGGAGAATTCTGCTGAGTCAGGAACTACAGGAATAGCAGCAAGACACAGAATGACATAACATTGAGAAACTCACATTAAGAATTTATTCAGAATCGTACCGAGTCCCACTGAGATCTGGAAAATCCTAATCTCCATCCTCACCTGTGCCAGCTCATCTCCCTGCTCTCCTCTGATGTGGAGAAATAATTTGAACCACAAACTACCAGAGTTACTGCAACAGGAAGAGATGTAGGCAGGGACAACATCTGAACCAAACAATCAGAAATAACACGAACTGTGATGCTGTAGTTCATGTGTAAAGGACAGGAAGATACCAGGCTCAGACACGCAGTCAAGTGAGAGGTGATTCCAGTTCACGGGGCACTGGCAGTAGAACACAGGGAAGAATGAGCTCGTCCATTAGGGTGGGCTCCACAGGAACTGTGATGGCATTCCGTCAGTTTTATAATCATGGTTATGGACAAGGGTTTAAACTGAAACAGAGGCAGGCTAAAGGTGCAGGCAGATTCTCAGGTCCAAATGGTTCAATGGTTAGCTACCACTCAGCACTGTGGAGCTGAGTTTAATTCCAGCCTGGGACAGCTATCTGTCTGGAGTTTTTACATTCTCTCAGTGACTGCGTGGGTTTCTGCCAAGTGATCAGGTTTCCAACAACGGTTCAAAGACGTGCAGATTAGATGGATTAGCTTTGTGAACTTACATTACAGTGTCCAGGGGTGTTCAGGTTATGTGAATTGCACATAGTTGTGTTACGGGGTTAGGATGGGTGAGAGAGTCGGAATATTCTTCTTCTGCAATGGCGGGATTCTTCAAAAAGAGAAAGTTTGAAGCATCGCAACTGCATGCTGACGTGGTTAAAGACAGCAGAAAGGACAGGTTTTAACTACAATTGTATTACAGCAAATAAGTCAATGACATTACATAATGACATTAAGAAAGGTATTTTTTTTGAATTTGCAACGTATTTGCAACAAAACGAGCTAGTCACACAGAGAAATAAATTAAATTATGTCACCATCAGTGAGATAGGGCAACAGGGAGACAGGAAACAGAGAGACAAAGACGCTGGTAAGAAAGGATTTGCACTTCAAAACCTTGACATGTAATCAGAATTAATGGAAGGGAGGGTGAGGAAGGAGCAGTTAAAAATCGTCCTAACAGCTTTTTCATGTTAGGGCAGGAATCGGGAAAGATAAACAGAAATTCCAGAGGAATTCAGGAGGTCTGACGCTATCGTTGGACCGATGACTGTTCAAATTTTCAATTTTGGACGACGCTAGGGATTCACATGAGCAACAAGGCTCTTGCAGACAAACTTGTATTATGTTGTTGTCATTGTCTCTCAGTAGAATATATTGTGCAACTGATTAATGTTACGAAGTATCATGGACACACTAGACCGACAACACGTTTATGGTTAGAATCCCGGCTGCGTTGAAACAGGCCCACAACCTACCTCCGAAAAGCAACTACCCCAGGCCCATCCCCTATCTATTAACTTTACATTTACCGCTGACTAATGCACCTAATGTATGCATCAATGAACACGATGGGCAATTCACCTGACCAGCACATGTTTGTACTGTGGGACGAAAGCGATGCAGACACGGAAAGAATGAGCAAACTCCACACAGACTCTGATACTGTGCGGCTGTAGTGCTAACCACCAACCAACCATGCCGGCCGAAGATGCACCGATGTTAGATCCTTAGTTGTGTAATGAAACTTTGTGAGTGAGCATTGTTAGAGTGAAACATCCTTCAGAAAATGGTTATACCAAGGAATTTAAAGGATATATGAAGTTTGACTGTGATCATACCAAACACAAGCAACAATACAAAATTGAAACAAAGTCACTTACACTTTCCATGAGTAGAGAACTGAACAAGATTGAATAAATACTCTGACATGTCTGTCTATAAACGAACAGTGAAAAACATTTCAAACAACCATTCAAAATGGTCAATGAAAGGACAATTCATTGAACACCAAGATCAGTCCGTCGATACGATATAGAGTGGAAGTCAGAAACTTTTTCCCCGGGTACAACAGAGTGTTACAAGGGGACATAAATTTAAGGTGAAGGGTGGAAGGTATAGGGGAGATGTCAGGGGTGGGTTCTTTGCCCAGAGAGTGGTGGGGGCATGGAATGCACTACCTGTGGGAGTGGTAGAGTCAGAATCTTTGGTGACCTTTAAGCGGCAATTGGATAGGTACATGGATGGGAGCTTAAGCTAGGGCAAATGTTCGGCACAACATCGTGGGCCGAAGGGCCTGTTCTGTGCTGTATTGTTCTATGTTCTATGTTCTATACCTGGAATCATCCTGGTAAACCTTCACCGCCCTCCCTCGAGAGCAAGAGCATCATTCCTCAGAAACGGAGCCCAAAATTGCAGACAACATTCTTGATATAACCTCACCAAGGCCCTAACGCATCCCTGCTACTGTCGTCGAAACCTCTCCCAATGAAGGCCAACTTAACATCTGCTTTCTTTCCCACCTGCGGCATCTGCAATGGACGGTACACAAGGACGCCCAGGTCCAACTGCACACTGCCCTCTCCCAATTTACAGCCAGTCCGGTCGTAATATGCCTTCCTGTTTTTGCATCCAAAGAGTACAACCTCACATTTCTCCAAATTGCAATGCATCGGTCATTGATTTGCCCACTCACTCAGCCTATCCACAACATGCTGAAGGATCTCTGCATCTTCCACACAGTTCACTCTCACACCCAACTGGAGATGTTTTGCAAACTTTGAGATGTTACGTTTTGCTCCGTCAACCAACTCGTTAATCTATATTATGAGTAGCTAGGATCCGAATGCTAATCACCCTGGCATCACGACAGTTACTGTCTACCTATTATTTCCTATTCTTTATTCCCCATCTTCCAAGCAGATGACTATTAAAACATTTACACAAATCCACGTGCTTTAATCTCATATGCGGGGCTACCTGAATATCTAAATATACCACATCGACTGGCTTCAGCTTGCCAAGCTCTATTAGGTACATCATCATAGATTTTAAGAGTAATTTATACGCCCGCGAAAAGTCCTTCCAAAATAGGGTATAACATAAACTGGGAAATAATGAAGGTTTGTGAGAAGGGAACAACGGTAATTATGGTTGATGTGAACATGCTAATTTGTTGAAGTAATTAACTTTGCAAGGGTACCCTCGATGAAAGGCTCATTAAGCGTATAAAGAATGATTTCGGAAAGCAGCAAGCTATGCAACCATTCAGAGAAAAGGTTATTTTCGATTTCATATCATGCAGAGATTCTTAAATGATCTTGCATTTACAGATCCTCTTGGAAGGAGTAACCGAAATCTACTAGAATTTGAATTTCGGTTGAAAGAGTGAAGAAAGAGCCACATACAAGAGGTACAGCTTTGGACAACGTAATTATACAGAAATGAGGAAAGGGTGGGCTCAGAAAGGCTTTGCCAACAAATATTAAAGAGAAGGACTGTGATAGAACTGCGGCAACTGATTTGGGAGATGCAAAATACAGCTCAATTAAAATATCTTCCAAGAGGAAGAGGAATTGTTAAAATGAGAAAAATCATCCAATAAGGAAATCAAAGATAAAAAAAAAAGGTAAAGGCGAGCACATGTCATACTCAAAATATTAGAAACATTCTGGAGAATTGGGAGAACTTTAAGCGTAAGCAAAAGGTCACAAAAGTCAAATCAGTGGAGCTAAATGAACTACAAAACCAAATAAGAAGAAACTTTAAATACTGATACAAACCACTTCAACAATGACACAGAAACGAAGAGAGCACTGAAGGTAATTGTTGGACATTTCGAGAACAAAATGGTGGGTAATGAGGTGGAACTGAGAAAGGCCAGCGCCAGCAAACCAGCACTTTGATTCTGCTTTCACAGTGGAAACAAATAGTTTTGTCTGAAAAATTGCAGGAACTACAGAGTAACGTGGTGAATTTGCAATAACCAGGGAAAAAATATTCAGTAAACCGTTGGGTGTAAATGTCATTAAGTCCCCAGGACCTGATGGCTTGAATTTGGGTAAATGAAGGAAGCGCCAATGGAGATGGTGATTGCACTAGTTATGATTTTCCAAACTTCCCTGAATTGTGGGCGGTTATCAGTAGATTGGAAAGAGAATGATATGACACACTTACTCATCGAGGTGATAGGCAAACAGTGGGACCTATAGATCAAGAGGTTTGACGTCTGTTGAGGGGAAGTTGCTAGAGTTCTCATAAAGAAGATGATAAGTAAACACTTGAATAAGCAAAGTGTCAGCATGGTTTCTTGAATGGGAAGTCATGCTTGACAAAATTGCATAGGTTCGTTGAGGATATAACCTGCAAGGTGGATAATGGGGATCCAGTCGACGCAATATTCCTAGACATCCAGAAGTCATTTGAAAAAGTGCAGCGTTGAAGGCTGATCGAGAAATTTAGCTCACAGGGGTTACAAGGTTGAGTATTGGCTGGAAGCAAGTATTGACTGTCTGACAGAAATCAGAGAGTCAAATTACATGCGGCTTTCTCTACTTGGCAAACTGTTACTTTTGGCGTGCTTTGGGAGTCTGTTATCGAACCACAACTACTTACAATCTATTTGAAATGGCCTGCAAAATAATTCCTGGCATTTAGTGCAAAAGAGTGAAATTATTTAAAGAAAAGAAGTATTGATATACTTTGCTATAGTTTTGGTAAGGCAATACCTAGAGTATTGTTTCCAGTTTTGGTCTCCTCACTCGAGGAAGGATGTATTGGGACTGGATGCTGGTCAGAGGAGGCTGTTTCAAGTGCTTGCTCTTTTACTCGCTGCAGTTCAGAAGAATGAGAGCGTGTCTGATTAAGGCACGCAAAACCCTAAAGGGCATTTATAAGCCGGGGTTGTTTATCACATATTCCCCCTTGTGGAACAGTGTCAAGCAAGAGGTCATCGAGAGAGAGAGCGAGAGGAAGCAGATTCAAACCTGTGATGAGGAGAAACTACTTTTCTCAGAGAGTTGTGAATCTGTGAATCTCACTGCAACAGAGTTCAGTGGAGGCAAAATCAGTCGACGAATCCGAGAAAGAAAGAAATATTCTTCCAATGAAAAGTGTGACAAAGGGTTCTGGGTATCAGGCAGAATACTGGAGTTGAGACCAGGATAAGATGAGTCATGATCATGTTAACTGGCGGAGAGGGTTCTGAGCAATGCATTGCCTGCGCCCACTTGGAAATATTCAGTTCCTGTGTCCCTATTACAGATAGGCCAGTGACGAGTTGTTAACTGTATGCACATGGCTTTGTTCCGTTTTCCATCACTATCCAATTGATTAGGTTAGCCAGAACTAAATAATTTAGTTTCCCAGTTGTTACGGACCAGGCTCGACCCCAAAACAAATTTTACGCCCGTCGCCCAGACCATGATTTTGCAACTTCTTTTAGTTAAGTGTGTAGTGGATATTCCAGAAGTGAATTAGCTGGTCCGACTGTCATGTTTTACACAAACATAATTTATTTACAAAACGATGGAATGCAACAGAAGAAATAAACAGAAAGTAGAACACCAGATGCACCCGATGTGGCCTCCTCTATATTGGGGAGACAGGTCGGCTACTTGCAGAGCATTTCAGAGAACACCTCTGGGACACCCGGACCAACCAACCCAACCACCCTGTGGCTCAACACTTCAACTCCCCCTCCCACTCCACCAAGGACATGCAGGTCCTTGGACTCCTCCATCGCCAGACCATAGCAACACGACGGCTGGAGGAAGAGCGCCTCATCTTCCGCCTAGGAACCCTCCAACCACAAGGGATGAACTCAGATTTCCCCAGTCTCCTCATTTCCCCTCCCCCCACCTTGTCCCAGTCAAATTCATCGAACTCAGCACCACCTTCCTAACCTGCCTGGCCTGCTGCGCTTTTCCAGCACCACACTTTTCAACTCTGGTCTCCAGCATCTGCAGTCCTCACTTTCTCATAGTGTAATGTTACACTTTGTTTAATGAGGTGTGTGTTGATTTTTAAGGTTTACCAAGTTCATGATTATTGCTAAATGTGTTAGATAATGCTGAAATGAACTCCGTGATTTTGCTGTTTTTAAAGTGCGTTTGTAATCTTTAAAAATTATGAAAAGTTATTCTGTGATCTGAACATTAAAATTAAAGGTGAAGGTATTCTAACTTCCTGCTTTGCTGTCGTAGGGAATAGTAGGATTGTAACTAAAGTTGCCGAATACAAATAAGTCAGAATCGTTATTTGGCACTGCTTAGACCCTGCTTAGCTTCGAGCACTGCATTCAGTCTGGTCATGAGAGAAGACCTGAAAATCTTTGGAGCGGCAGACAAGATTGACCAGAATGGATTCAGGGACAAGAGATGTTTACTTTGAGGTGAGATTGGAAACACTGGAGTTGTTCTCCTTGGAGCAAAACAGATTGAGGACAAATTTTCTCGAGGTGTGAAGGTTATGAAAAGTTTAAGAAAAACTGTTTCCATTTGTGATAGAGATATGAAGAATCCAAAAAGGAGCTCTGAAGTTCTGAAAAAAAGTCATATCAGACTTGGAATGTTAACTCTGTGCCTCTCTTCACAGATGTCACCTGCTGGATTTTCCTGTTTTCATTTCAGGTTTCAGTAGTATTTTGCTTCTTTTTACAGATTTAAAATTTGGGACAAGAAGCGTAGGGTGTGTGAGGAAGAAATTTGCAACACAGAAAGAGGTAATGTAGCTGAAGCTTACTGCAGAGACAATGAATGATTTCCAAATGAAATTGAATGACCATTTAAGTGAGACAAACATAGAGTGCTCCAGCAATAGAGTTGGGGACTGGAAACTCTGCAGGAAGCAGGCATGGGTAGCATGGGTGCCTCAGTGGTTAGTACAACTGCCTCACAGTGCCAGTGACCTGGGTTCAATTACATGCCATTCTCTCCGTGTCTGCATAGAACATAGAACATAGAACAATATTCCCTCTCCACATTTTGGTATTCGAACTTGTGCAGTTTAATTTTACACAGCTCAAATCCTCAAAAGTCTCTTTTGAGAGTGAATGATATATTTAATGTACCTGACTTGTCAAATTTATTTGCATCGGGCAATGCCTTCATTATTTGCACGAGACCTGCGTCCCAAATGGCAGAAAGAATAACTCCAAAACATTTTTCTCAAATTTCAGAGAGTTGCTGGCAGGTCCCTCTTATTCTGAGAATCAACATAAAGGTTAAGGTTTAAACAGTTTATGATCCCTCCAACTTAGAGGCTCAAAAGGAAAGGGTTTTCGGCCTGTAGTTGGGAGACTGTCCTCACAGGATACAGGGCCCGATTAAACATGCTAGTCCATTATCCTGAGTAATGTACAATAGTGATACACCTCCCGTGCGAAATTTTGTATTTGAAGGTCCTGTTTATCCCGAAGTTGTCATAAAAGTGGACATTGAGTGCACCGAATTTCCTAATTGATCGGTCAGTTGGACCTAGTTCGTCAATGAGTGCAGACCAGATATCTGCACTTGCGAAAAATTATTTAATAACTTGTAGCTGTGAACCAACGAAGTATAACTTTAAAAATGAAAGCACTAACTCGCAGATAAACGTTGCACTCCACAGATGCAGACAGGATAGAACTATTGAAGTGAGGGTTGGAGGGATAGACTGAGAAACTAATTATTATTTTTCCTCTTTACAGGCATTACTGGCAAGATCGTTTTCTTGCTTATGCCATGATTTCTTGAGCTTCTTCTACAGGTTCTTTCAATTATTCTCAGAAGTCACAGCATGGATGTTTAAAATTGAGAAAGGTCTTTTTAAGTAAAATAGTTATTTACGTACATCAAGGGAAAAGGAATAAGTAAAGAGAGAATAAGGTTCCTCAAGAACCAAGGTAGTTATACACGTTTGGAAACGCAGGAGATGGGCGAGGTCATCAATTAATACTTTTTCTCTATGTTTAGCGTACAGAAAAGCTTGAAAACGTGGGATCTTGGGGAAATTGCTAGTCGTGTGTTGGAGCCGTCCATATCACATTCGAGGAGCTGTTCGACGTATTAAAATGTTTGAAGGTGGCTAAATTTCATGTTCCTGCCCAGATAAAACCACAAAAACTGCAAGTGGACAGAGAAGAAATTACTGGAGGCCTGGCTGATATTTTTGCATCAATGTTAGCCATGGGTGCGGTTGCGGAAGATTGGAGCGTGACGAATATTGTCCTATTACTCACGAAGGGCTGCGAAGAAAAATTGGGAACTGTGCATAAATAATGCATACATTTCTGGTAGGAAAGTTACATGAGAGAATTCTGAGAGCAAAGCTTATTCATTCCTTTGCAAAGGCAGGGTTTCATTAGGAAGAATCAGAATGACTTCTTGAGTGGGAGAACATGTCTGAAAAGTTTGTGCAAGTTCTTTGGTGAAGTGACCAGCAGGGTTGACGAAGGAAGGGCATTGGAAATGTCCGGTATGGATTTCAAAAATGCCTTTGATAAGGTTCAAAATGGTAGGCTGATCTAGATGGTGAGATCGCATGGAATACAGGGAGTTCTGTCAAATTGGTTACACAAATGGTTTGATGGTAGGAATTCCCAATGTTCTTCCAAAGTTTAATCTGTCTTCAGTCGTCAATATCTTCTGCATCCTTCGTTATTCCTTTTCGCCAGACGCACAAGTTCACATCTCATCCATGGTTCCCACATCCTTGCAATTTCTATACCTCATTTTGACAGGAACATGCTTCCTCTGCAAGTTTATCAACCTCTCTTTGAAAGCCTCCCTCACATCAAATGGTGAATTTAACTTTAAACAGCTGCTCACAATCTGCATTCCAGAACTCCTGCCGGAAGTTGCCCTTCCTAATTGTGCACTCTTCCTTTGGGACCACTGTCGTCTTTGTCCACGAGTATTCAAAAACTTTTCGAATTGTGATCACTATTCCCAAAATAACCCTCAACTGAACAATCTGGCTTGTCTTATTCTAGAAAACCTGTTCCAGTTTGGCTCCTTCCCGAGTTGGACTATTTACATACTGCTTTAGAAAACACTCATCGATGCGTCTCTCATATTCTGCTCCATATGGACCTTTGACATTAAGCGGATGCCAGTCATTGTTGAGAAAATTAAAATCTCCTGTCACCACTACCTTGCCGTCCCTAAGTCTTTCCATAACCTGTTTACATGTTTTTACCTCGAACTCACGCTCGCCATTGGTAGGCCTGTCATACACGCCCAACATTATTACTGCACCCTTCCTATTTCCGAGCTCTGCCCATTGCTTCACTGCTCGAGTCCTCCATTGTGCCTTACTTCAGCATAGCTGTGATATTCTCTTTGACCAGTAATGCAACTTCTCCTTCCCTTATACGTCCCTCTCTATCCAGACTGAGTATCAATTTCTTGGGATACTTAGTTGCCAATCATGCTCTTCCTTGACCAAGTCTCAGTAATAGACAAAAGACAATAGGTGCAGCAGTAGGCCATTCGGTGCTTCGAGCCAACACTACCAATCATTATAATCATGGCTGATCATCCACAATCAGTATCATGTTCCAGATTTATCCGCATAACCCTTGATTCCATTATCTTTCTTGAAAGTATACAGAGACTTGGCGTCCACTGAATCCTGGGGCAGAGCATTCTATATATTCATCGCAGGGAGAAAGTGAGGACTGCAGGTGCTGGAGATCAGAGCTGAAAATGTGTTCCTGGAAAAGCGCAGCAGGTCAGGCAGCATCCAAGGAGCAGGAGAATCGACGTTTTGGGGCATGAGCACTTCTTTAAGAATGACGGAAGTGTGCCCAGCAGACTAAGATAAAAGGTAGGGAGGAGGGACTTCGGGGAGGGGCGTTGGAAATGCGATAGGTGGAAGGAGGTCTGGTGAGGGTGATAGGCCGGAGTGGAGGTGGGGACAGAGAGGTCAGGAAGAAGATTGCAGGTTAGGAAGGCGGTGCTGAGTTCGAGGGTTGGGACTGAGACAAGTCGGGGGAGGGGAAATGAGGAAATTGGAGAAATCTGAATTCATCCCTTGTGGTTGGAGGGTTCCTAGGCGGAAGATAAGGCGCTCTTCCTCCAGCCGTCGTGTTGCTATGGTCTGGCGATGGAGGATTCCAAGGACCTGCATGTCCTTGGTGGAGTGGGAGGGGGGTTATAAGCAATTCCGGCGACGTCAGAAGGCACACCAGGGGGTTCCTTTGCCCCCATTTCCAGAAGAAGGAGCTTGTAACTGAGCTAGCCTCCATCCCCTCTGGTTTAATTTAAACGGAGAAATTGAATAAATGAAAATTAAAATATTTCGAAACAAAAAATAGCCTTACGTAAAAAAACGTCCTCACAGGTTCTTTCTTATGGTTAGACGAGGAGTGTTGAAGCTCTGAAACAAATGTGTGACAGAAATGTTGACAAGGGGAAAATGTGATGTGTTGAAGGAGCAGGCAATGGGAAACTCTGTGAATTTGTTTTGTGGCTAGAATGCTTGTAATCTACGAAGCAGTCAACCAGACTACGCTTTATTTCTGCAAGATAGAAGACTAAATAGGGAGCAAGAATACAGAAGACTATCCTGAGCTCAGTACTGAAAAAGTGGCACTTCACGTGGAAGGTGTGTTTGGGCTCACATATACTGAGGTTGCAGGGGAAGGTGGCGTGACGCTGTCGGAGGTGTTGTCAGGAGTGGATGAGGAATTGGCCAGGTTGCCCCAGAGGGAATGTTACTTTTGGAAGGGTGACAAGAGAGAAGGAAATATGTGTCAGGTGGTGGCATTCCCCTACAGGTACAGGAAGTGGTGGTTAATGATCCTGAAATAATATGCAAAGTATACTCAACAGATTGGTCAGTATTGCGAGAGAGAATCAAATGCATTTCTTAATTGATCTCTGACGAGAATTCTCCTAATTAGCATTTTTTCAAAAATCGAGTTCTGTATGGTAATTGAAAACAGCATTCATTCATTTATCAAGTGAAATGATAGTTTATCTAAAAATCTTCCGTATCTGGTTGTGGATGCTTTGTATGCGCAACTTACTTGATGCATCTCCATCATGAAAGCACCTGCATAAACTGAAATGATTTTACGTCAATGATTGTAACATATTTTGAGATTTGCAAGCACATAAGAACCAGGAGCAGGAGTAGGCCGTCCGTACCTTCAAGCCAGCAACGCCATTCAATAAGATCACGGCTGATCTTTCCATGGACTAACAAACACTTACCCGCGTTCTCAGCGTATCCCTAAATTCCTTTATGTTTTCTAAATATCTACCTTAGTTTTCAAAACGTTTAGGGAACTAACGTCAAATACGAGGTGAAACTGGGGAGTGCAGAAGCTGGAGATTACAGTCAAGATTAGAATGGTGCTGGAAAAGCACAGCAGGCCAGGCAGCATCCGAGGAGCAGGAAATTCGACGTTTCAGGCAGGAGCCGTTTATCAGGAAACAGTACTGTCAACTACTTCCCTGGGAAAGCAATTCCATAGATTAAGAAAACTTAAGATGAATAAGTCCTTCTCAATTCAGTCTAACTCTGCTCCGTCTGATCTTGAGGCTTTGCCCTCTTGTCCTCGCGTCATCTGCCAGTGGAAAAATCTCTCTATTTCTATCTTAGCCACTTCATTAATAATTCATCATGCCTCTGAATTCCAATGAGTATAATGCAAATCTACACAGTCTGTCCTCATAAGGCAACCCCCTCAACTTCGGAATCAAGTGAGTGAACCTCTGCATCCCACCCTTTCTCAAGTAACGACCAGCATCTCGTCCAGCTGCAATATTTTCTTTCAGCTTTTAAACTAAATCCTTTTTACAAAGAACGACAAAACTTCACTGGCCTTTCTAATTATTTGTTTTTTTTTTCAACGTCAGTCACAGGAAAACGCCACTGCTGGCTAGACCAGCATTTGTTGACAGTCATGAGTCTACCACATCGCTGTGTTTCTGGAGTCACATGTAGGTCAGACGAGGCAAGGATAGCATTTCCATCCTTGAAGAGCATTCTTGACTCAGATCTTTTTTTTTGACACAAATCAACAATAGATTCATGGTCATCGTTACTACTCTTAATTGCAGGATTTTGTTGAATTCAAATTCCACCATGGCGGGATTAGAAATGTATCAGGGTCTCTGGATTAACAGTCCAGAGATAATACCACTGGGTCATTACCTCGCTAATTTGCAAAGGCAGAACAACCTCTGGTTCATGCACAAGGATACCCAGTTCCCACTACATAGCAGTATGCTGCAACTTTTTAACATTCAAGTAATAATTTTTATTACACTGCCCCCTATTGTATTCTATCTGTGAGAACTTTGCCCACCAATCAAATGTATCTGTGTGCCTCTGCAAAGTTTCAGAGTCCTTTTCACATTTTGTTCTGCCACACATCTTAGTGTTATCTGCAAACGTTTGACGCCCGACGCGTGCTCCCCAACACCAAATCATCTGTATAAATTGTACATAAATGCGTTCCTAACACCAATCCCTCGGGATTACCACTAGTCACTGATTGACAACCAGAATAGCACTAATTTATTTTCACTCTTTGCTTCGTGTCCGTCAACCAATCCTTTATCCATGCAAAAACACCAAACCTAACGCCATGCATCGTTATCTTCTGCAACAGTCTCTTGTACAGCACCTTGTCAAAGGCCATTGAAATTATTGGTGCGCCACATCAACTGGTTCCACGTTGTCCATCTTGCTTGAAATGTCTTCAGATGAATTTCAAACTATTTGTCAGGCATGGCCTGCCCTCATGAACTCATGCTGCGTCTATCCAACGGGACCGTTTCTATGGAGTTCCTTGCTAATAGACTCAAGCATCTTTCGCACGACACACGTTTGACAAACTGGACTATATTTCCCCATCTTTTGTCGACCTTCCTTTTAAAAATGTGACCTCACATTTGCTGTTTTACAAACTGCTGGGATTACCCCAAAGGACAGCGAAGTTTGGAATGTTATCACCAGTGCTCCTGCTGTTGCTCGCCCCAGCTATTTTCGTGCCCTTGGCTGCATTCCGTGAGGACCAGGGGACGTATATATCCTGAGCTCCATTAGCCTGCCCAACACCAGCTCTTCCGTAATGACTGTTTCCACGTTCTCACCTAACTTCGTCTCTCGTGGAATGCAGGGGGACCTAGCCATTTGGACACAGAACTGGCTCAAAGATAGAAGACAGAAGGTGCTGGTGGAGGATTGTTTTTCAGAATGGAGGCATGTGACCAGTGGAGTCCCACAAGGATCGGTGCAGGATCCACTACTTTTCATCATTTATGTAAATGATTTGGATGTAAGGATACGAGGTAAAATTGGTAAGTTTGCAGATGACACCAAAATTGGAGGTGTACTGGACAGCGAAGAAGTTTATCTCAGATTACAACTGGATCTTGATTAGATGGGCCAATGGGCTGAGAAGTGGCAGATGGAGTTTAATTTACATAATTGTGAGGTGCTCCATTTTTGGGAAAGCAAATCTTACCAGGACTAATATACTTTATTATAGGGTCCTCGGGAGTGTTGCTGAACAAAGAGAACTTTGGGGGCAGGTTCATAGCTCCTTGAAAGTGGAGTCACAGGTAGATAGGATAGTGAAGAAGGCGTTTGGTATGCTTTCCTTTATTGGTCAGGTTATTGATTATAGGAGTTGGGAGGTCGTGTTGCCGTTTACAGGACATTGGTTAGGCGACTGATGGGTTGTTACGTGCAATTCTGGTGTCCTTCCTATCAGAAAGATGTTGTGAAAGTTAAAAGAGATCAGGAAAGATTTACATGGAAGTTGCCAGGGTTGGAAGATTTGTGTTATAAGGAGAGTTTGAATAGGCTAGGGCTTTTATCCCTCAAGCGGTGGAGGCTGCGTTGTGACCTTACAAATGTTTATAAAGTCATGGGGGCATGGATAGGATAAATAGACAAAGCATTTTTTACTGGGGCGGGGAGTCCAGAACCAGAGGGCATAGGTTTAGGGTCCGAGGGGAAAGATATAAAAGAGACCTGAAGGGCAACATTTTCACGCAGGTGATATGTGAATGGAGTAAGCTGCCAGAAGAGTGGTGGAGACTGGTAAAATTTCAAAATTTAAAAGGCATCGGGATGGGCATATGAATAGGAGGGGTTTGTAGGGATATGGGCCGGATGCTGGCAGGTGGGACGAGATTGTGTTGGGATATCTGGTCGGCATGCACGGGTTGGACCAAAGGGTTTCTTTCCATGCAGTACATCTCTATAACTCTGTGACTCTATTTACTTGCATACTATTAGTGACATCCACTGTGAAGACTGAAAGAAAATAGCTGTTCATTGCCTCGGCCATTAAATCATATCCCATTAATGAATTCCCTTTCTCATCTTCTGAACGACTAACGTTTACTTCAGCTACTCTTTCTCGTTTTTATATTTATACAAACATTTCCTATCTGTCTTTATAATCTGAGCTTTTTTCTCATGTTCTATGTTACTCTTCTTCATAACTACTTTTCTTAGAAGCATTATGAACATGGAAGAGCTTGAGAAAAATTATCTTATAAAAAGCAAATAGTGATGCGTTAAAAATTCTTAGTGTTGTTTAACTTCAGTGCAATAATCCTCAATCAAATTGCAATTGTGCAGAATACTGGTCTTGTTTGTGACGTGTATTTGTTTATGCAACCAGAAAGTTCAAAACAGAATTTTGGATTTATCACGATTAGAATACCTCTTGCAAGTGTATTTTTTTTAGCATGGGTCAATATACGTATAATAACTCTTATGGTGATTGGAATTCAATCTGGTATTTAGCTCTCGTTTTGGAGGGATTTGGAGGTGGCACTGGATATTGAGATTGTCTGGTTAGAAATCTTCGTTCAATTTACTTGAATAAATGAGATATGGATGAATATAAACCCAGAAGTAGAAGTCCGAGTTTGAAACTGAAGGACATAAAGAAAACAAATATTTCTCTGTTTAAAGCGCAGCATGAATAGGAATACCAATGCAAAATAATTAACTGATTTCACTCAGATACGTTTTCCACAATTTTTGCAGTCTTCCAAAAAGAATCAAAGTTGATATCTGTACTTAGAACTAATCAACATTAACACCGATCACAAAATATTAGTGACATTGCAAATCTTTCTTTGATATTTCATGACTCTCATGTTTACATTTCAATCCTTACAGGTTACTCGTGAGTCCTCAACTCTTTTCTACGAGCAGTTCTATTTACTCTATAACCTGATCTTAATTACAAACCAGCACTTTGGCTCTGGAGGGATTTGGAGATAACACTGGATATTGAGATTGTTTGGTTAGAAATGAGCGTTTATATGACCTCTTTCTGAAATGTTTAATGTGATACAGTTTATCATTATGTTTTCTCTTACTTCTGAGCAAAGGCTGGGATTGTTTGATGGAACAGTGAAGAGATTGTTTTACATTGTATATACTCACGTGCTGTACCTGCAATCAGAGATTTTTTAGACAATTTAATGGGAGGTTTCCTTCCTACCAAACCGTGGGCTGTACTATCCCTGTGCTGTGCCAGCCAGACAGTGTTTTTTTCTTAATTCATGCATCAGCAAATAGAACCATGAGGTGAATCTTAATAACAATAAACAATGATATTTATTTATTTATTTTACAGAAGTAATACTATAACAACAAAATGCTGTATAAACTATAGATTTGCTTGACAAATCTATCTGAGCTTTAACTTAACTCTAGGTGTGGCACCTTGGCTCAGTGGTTCGCACTGATGCCTCACAGCTCTATGCTTCGATTCCAGCCTCGGCTACCTCTCTGCGTGATATTTGCACATTCTCCCCGTGTCTACATGGTTCTTCTCCGGGTGCTCCAGTTTCCTCTGACCGTCCAAAGATGTGAGAGCTCGGTGAATTGGCCGTGTTAATTGTCAATATTGTGTAAAGGTGTGTCTTGATGCATGGAAAATGTAGAATAATTCGGTAGGAAAATAGGTATGGTTGGTATACTCTTCAGATGTGGACGTTGTGGGCTGAATGGCCTGTTCCCACACTGGAAGGATTCTATGATCACATACCATAAAATTGCGAGCTTTGCTTGGCTCCACGTCGTGATTCCATTTGGTGTTCTCCGGAATAACTCAGGTACCATTTCTTCTTACTGGTTATTGTCGATGTACTGCCCAGAGCGTGTCTTGTTCGCAATTCTTATACTTCAAGGTTTAGATTAGATTACTTATGGTGTGGAAACAGGCCCTTCGGCCCAACAAGTCCACACCGTCCCGCCGAAGCGCACCGACTCAGACCCATACCACTGCATTTACCCTTACACCGAAATTTACGGGCAACTTATCACAGACAATTCACCTAACCTGCACATGTTTGGACTGTGGGAGAAAACCGGAGCACTCGAAGGAAACCCATGCACGCACGGGAAAAATGTGCAAACGTCACATCGTCATTCGCCTGAGACAGGAATTGAACCCGCGTCTCTAGTACTGTAAGGCAGCAGTGTGAACTACTGTACCACCGTGCTACCCTTTCTGGGCTTCTATTCTATGATTTTCCGAGTTAGTTTGTACATCTACCTGAATTCAGTTCTGTCTGGTCTACATTCTGTTCCCATTAACAAACATCAAACAGAGTCATTGACACCATTGTAGTATGATTGAGTAGTACATCAAGTCACATGGGATGGATATGTATGTTAAATAGAAAAGAAAATACAATAATTATTTAATGTCAAGGCTCGCCTTAGTCACCCAGCATGCTTTGGCACTTGTCCATTTTTCATCAAAGCCATCATTAACTTTATAATTTTGATTAGCCGGTCCAGCCACAGGTATTCCTCTTGACCCCGAATGCGAAGCGTGATGGATCCCAACATGAAAGTTGTTGACTACAGGACCATACATGTTCAAGCAAGCATAAATGTACTTGAGCAACTAAATTGATGTAGACAGACATGAGAAAATTATATGTAACTAAGATCAAGCAAATACACAAATAGACAGTTGGAAAAATGAAATAAAGATTGTAAAACTACAAAAGCAAAGATAAAGAACGAGAAATACAAAATAGTTCATACCAAAACAAACGTCAGAAAACGACAGGGAAAATGCCTGTAAGGAAAATTGTCGGAATGAAAACTTGAAAATTCAACAAACATCATGAAACTGCAGAATATTTTATTCAGAGGAGAAATGAAAAATGCAAGAATCAAATAAATATTACAAAACCTCAAGGAAGAGCGTAACGAAAAATTGAACCAACATTACAGAATAATTTACACACTTTGGCAACAATGATTCACTTGAAATCACCAAATATTAAAGATGTTTTTATCAGCTCGGGACGACAGTCAGTAGAGCGAGGTATCCCGACTTATATACTGGTCTGACTGGTGTTAGTGGGTGGTGTTGCTGATGAAGATGACTATCTTGATGAGGTACATCTTGATTGTGCTTCACATGGTCTCGTTCTTCCAGGAGAAGGACAACAGTTCTTTCGTTGTTATTCCTGTTTATTATGTGAATAGATTTGAACTAGTGCAGTACATGTGCCCAAACACTCCCACGTTTTATTTTCTTTCAACATCAAAGGAGAAAAGTTACTTGGCAATAGGAACCGATATGGAATGTGGTGTCGGGTTTCGAGGCCTGGTCGTCTCCAACCTCGTATTCTCGTTTTCAATGCAAGGGTAATTGGAACAAAGTGGTCACGGAAGATCGAAATGGGATTATCATGATGAACAACGATTTGAGACAAATGACAATGAAGCAGCCCTACCAAATTGACTAAGGTTACGTTATCAGCATGGCCGATTATTTAAATATGAGTGATGATGAAAACGGTCCCAAGAGATGAATGACATAAATAAAAATGGAAATGAGTGGGTAACCGAAAAATTGTAACCTGATTAACCCATTGGCGTGCACAGAAGTAAGATTTGGAAGACGTGTGAGATACATAAAATCGTGGCCGAGCAGAAACAGCTGCACCTCAACTATGTGTGGCTTTTAAGAGCTGTTCCATCACCCGGATTATTGAATGAATGCACTCGTCAAATGGGCACGCCACAGAGACTCATTTGTGTGCTCTGAATCCTCTGTCTCAAGGGACGTGGCCATCTCGTTTCACATATTTGAGACCTACTCTCTCGTGGTGACACCCGGAATTACCATTTGACACTCTGAATTAGTCCGCAGTCTGAATTAGCCTCAGGAATTTTTTTGAGTATGACGCATGTACATCATTTGTGGTCTGGTCATTGCATGTCAGCAATGTTTGATTTCACGTCTCTCACGGTGTTATGGGGAGTCCTGTCAAGTTTAGGCCATGGCGAATGTTTAACATGCCAATTTTATTAGATACAACTGAGTTGTTGTAACGTGTTGGACAGTCTTTCACTGAATCACTAAAACTGTCCGGGGTCGGGGTGGGGATGTGGGTGGAGGGTGGCATTGGACGTTGAATTGCATTCAGTGCAAGTGATTGAATTATATGGGTGCGGCAGGACTGTGAGGATATGTCATGGGGTGTTTTTAGTTTTGTCATCTGTTCTAGGACAGTGTCATCCGCCAAACATATATTAAGGTAGTGAGAGTGGGCTGGTTGTGTGTCATAATTTCAACCGGATAATATGGTACTAGTCAGCTTTTCTTGTGGCTCACAGAACCATGTAGACCGAGTGGTTTGCCTTATTCACTGCAGAGCGTGGACTGAATATTTAGGGGAAAGAATGTAACCAGGGTTATAGATCTGTAGCATTGCTTGTTATCCTAAAGATTATTTGTTATTCGACCGGGAAAACATTGCTATCGAAGTACGTTTGCTTCCTTTCTTTCTTGTCCATAATTTGACAGCCTTGACATTGCCGGTGCGATGCTGCACTGCGTTTGTTTTTTGTAGATCATGCAGTGGATGCAGTTCATGTGAGGTCGAGGCCCAATAGGTAAACGATTCCATTCAGGGGTCCGCATGTCATCAATGTATGGGAGGTGTGCCCTGGAGATCAGTTGATGTTGTTGCGTGGACAAACGAACATATTTCTTCGATCTTTTATGTTTCTTCCACATTGTCTTCCCAATCATCCCCGTTAGGTTGCGCTTTCCTCTTTCCATGATCCCATTGAATTGCGTTTGGTGTACAATGTGGAATTTCTGCTTGGTTTGCGTAACTCAGCCAGTGAATTGGGTTCCCTGATCTAACTTGATACTGCGGGGTCAACCCCAACCTATTCTTTTCGGGCATGTGTTTTTGCTTTAGCTGCTTTAACAAGAAAAGCATCAACATCTTTTATGGAAGTACCTATGGTGCCAAGGATGTAGGTATATACATTTGCACAAGGTTGCAGGGAACCTATATAGTCAAGTGATACTATTGTCCAGGCCCTTTCCACTTTGCTAATTCTCCCTTTCACTTGTACCTGTACGGATTGCTTTGGGCAGAATCCCGACAGTGTGCTGCATCCCTATGTATATTAGGTCACCAACACTGTCCTTTTAATCGTTCTGCTGTCACTTCTCTGCCCTGGTGCCCGGTGTCTAGCATGGTATCGATACACAATTTAGTTCTTGTCTTGAGTTGAGACGAGATAGATTCATGATTTTAGAAATAACCCGTCCGGTAGTTGTCAGGAATCCTTCCATCTAACTTAGGCGTCTGAGTAAACTCTTGCAACAACTTGTTTTAAGGAATCATCGCGGTGTTGTGTTTGCCTAATGTCCTCTATGTTGGTCTGATTAAAAGTAACTGCATTGGCCTGATTACCTGTGGGTGTCTGCCAGAATACTCCTACATGAACCCTTCTTTTGGCTAGTCATCTGCTCAGCGGTTAACTTCTGGGCATGTCCTGTGATTGCTTCTATCTTTGATTATGCAACATTTCCTTACACTGAGGGCTGTAGTACGTACTTTATAAGGGGGTTGATGGTCATGGTTTCCCATCAGCAGAAACGGAACCTCGAGCTTACTAAAGTGGTAAGATTTCAGTGAGGGTATTGGAAAAATGCATGCTGTCCGAATGGTTACCTGTGGATGAAGGAAACTAATCAGGATGGCTGACTACATAGACTTTTCGATCATACCCAATTAGGCAATAGCTTCCATGTTGATGGCAGGATTCTCCTTAAATATACATTACTGCAAGTGCTGGGTGCACGTAGTCTCCTCAATATAAAGGAGTGAGGCGCCCCCGTGACTGGTGCACAACTCAATGATAATGATCGAACTGACGATGGCATTCAATTGACTCAAGTCAAACCCAAATTAGTCAACATTAACACAACAAAGTTCTAGCCCTCTTTTTTGATGATTGCAAACTTCCTGGTGGTGGGTGCCATTAGTTTGGATTATGCGGGATGTTAAGAGCATATTCACTTTGCTCAAGGCTCAAATTAGTTTCCTGGCATGTTTTAGTCCTCCTCCATTTTTCATCAAATTCACCATAAACTTTATATTTTGTTCATTCATCACACACCTGGAATTTCTGATGGGAACAAAGGAAAGGAAGCTGTACTCAGAATGTAATGTGTGCAGATATGTTCTGGGAGCTTTTGACTAGTCAGTTTGGAATTTGCTTTGCTCTATATCTTATTTGTGTTCGACATGAATCGAGTATTTTGTTGCAGTTGTTATTTCAGTATAGATTTAGTTGTCAGCATGGATACCCACACACCCAGATACTTAAATCCAGGATATAAAAGTCGTCCGAACTTTTAACTGAGAAGATGGCGAAGACTTATATATGAATGCAAGCAGTCGTATTTTGAAAATCATTGATAGAAGCCAGGAGCGTGAGCCCTTGCAGAGGGAAAATGCGATTTCCAAAAATACCTGAGGGACAGTTGGGCACCACGGGAGGTGGATTGCTTTCCTGCCTCGTCAAATTCTATTTTGTTTTGATCTGTACCGTCACCTTCACATTCCCTTCACGTAAGTATTACACCAACCGGACTCTGCCTAACACAGGTTCCCTGGCCACATGGCTCAATAGCAGTAGTGCGGGAGTATTTTTTAAAAAAATACACTACCCAGAGTTTAGAATCATTTCAGAGGAGTCAACCCGAACTGGCTGCTCACAACCAGTGTGCTGTGCGGAAAAAGCCAGGAAACGAGGGAAAAAAATCCTTTGTATAGAGATATGAAAAGTCGTGGACACTGAATCCATTAGGATCTTGAAAGGGGATAGAACAGTTTCAGGATGAAGTAAAACAAAGTGCTCCATAGGCATATGGAATTGAGGGCGTTTAATACTATGCAACTCCAGCTTGCATTTATATTCGATCAAATTGTTGCTGATCTAATAATAACCTCAAACCCACAGTTCCATAAAAATCAGCAAACCTTCACTATATATGTGGAATGGGAGTGAAGTGTTTTGAGTTTTCGAATACCTATCTGGGGCATTTGGTAAAATTACCTTTGATAGTGTAAAACGGCTTCTCAAATTAAAGCATAACTGTTTGAGATAAAACTGATGAAAGTTGTCCGGCTCACATGTCAGTTCCGAAATTTCATAAGACCATAGTTTGTTTGGCTATGGTGTCAATCACAAGTCCCGCCAGCCCTGGTGCACTTTGACTCTATAACGGAAAAGTTGAAGTCGGTCTCCGAAACAAATGGAGTGCTCGAGCCATGTTGTGCTTATGTTACACTAATTTTAAGTGCCGTATCAATGTCAAAACTTATGCCACCCTCAATCCTGCATAGCCATTTCAGATTTATTGTCGGAAAACAATCCCAGCTCTTTTTAGTGCTGAAGAATCGATCAATTCATTTTAAGATTTTTATTTTGTCACTTGCAGTCAATTATAGACGTATGGGAATACAGTGAATATTGCTTAACGTTGCCAAACATGGCACCATCTGAGTTGTCAAGGTATCTCGGTTAAAGAGAAAGCTACGATTCAAAGTAGTTAGAGAAAAAAAGTTTAAAAAGTTATGTATTTTTGACAGAATAATATAAAAATAAAATAACTGGAAATAATATTTATCATTTTTTATGGTTTAGTCTCAGATAACAAAGGAACAAGTTAAACGTTCACCAGACTTTGATGAGTCCTCCGTTTCTCTCACTCTGCTTTCTGTTGCTGCAGATACCGTCACTGCTGCTGATGCTGCCGCTACTCCGATAACCCCCGGTGCCTCAGCAACATGCTTGGGAATAATCCTCTTGCACGTGTCGCCGAAATGCCAAAGGAAACCGCACAGGAACCTGGCGTGGAGCCAGCAACAGTCGCTGGGGATGAGACTGGGACTCACGACGAATGTCAGCAAGCCCAGGCCAGGAACAGCCTTGAACCGCGGAGAAACCTGATTGACATTCACAAGGGAACAACCAGGAACAAAAGAGAAAATAACCAGGCAAAATGAGAAGGAAACTGAAAAAGCAGAGAAGTTCCTGTTGGAGAGTACTACTCCGCTGCGATAACACGAGATTATCAACTTTTTTCATATTAAATCAAAGGCCTACTTCTGTCATATTGTGAAGTTAGTTGCAACGACCACCGCTTTGATGGAGGTATGTTTGCTTTCATCACACTATCCAAAGGATTCCCTATATTGATAACGAGGCACTGTATTATTTGACCTCCAGCAGCTAGTGATCTGAATCATTTTGCTACTACGAACTCCCCACACCCTTCCCAACCTTCAAACCTCTGCCACTAAAATTGGGAAAATGGGTGGACATGGCAGATTAATTTATTATTCTGGGCAAAAACAATAAAATGTCTCAATTGCGAGAAATGTCTTTTTGTTGATACATTTTCAGGATTGGAATGTGAACGAGCGAATGTTGCATCAATGGAAATGTAATGTCGACTACAGTACAGTGTGCTTGATAAATCCATATGAAATGAAATCTGGACAGTGCCTCCCATACTTCAGAGATATGAAGACACCAGAAAGTCAAAATTGCGTGTTTACTGAAACTTACGTTTTCTTTCACGTTTTGCATCAGCATGTGTGCGTGTATTCCTTTACAGCACGTCAAACTCAAACTAACCTTATTGTTTGACATTGATATGATGTTGTTGTCGCTTTGAAAAAGGTTATTTTGCCGTTTTGTGTTCAAGACCGATTGTCATGGCAGAGGCGTCAAAATTCTTACGTTGTCAATAGCAGGGGAGTGCTGAATTCTCCCAGTTCAGGTTTGTTTCGACTGTGGTATGCTTGTCACATTGAGAAGCTGATGCTTTTGTTGTAGCAGACCCTGTTGCAGTGGAGACGTATGGTTCCTCGCTGATCTTTCTCTCTGAAATCTCTCCTGCCTGTGAGAACCTATTTTTGAATTTACATTTTGCCAATGGAAGTGCTGATAGAATGTTAGAGGAACGGGGATTACTATGTCAGCTCAGCTAAGTTTCCTATAGTTAAGGTATTTTAAATTCTGCTTACTTTTGTATTTCAACTGTACTTTCTAAATAATTTCTTTTTTGCTTAAAGCTGCATAGCTGCATATTATCTAAAATATCCACTTCATATCCACTTTAAAATAGTAAGAGGTTAGGTTCTCGGTTTCCTTCTCAAAATGTTTGACGATGTCTGAACTGGTCCCAAATAGATTGGAGCTTCTTGTCATGATTAATTCGATTATTCTAATTTGGGATTTGGGTTTTTGCACTTGAAGGTAGCGAGTGGTGTTTTTAATGTCGTTACTTCCGGGTTTCGAAACATATTGGTTTAAACATCACTTGATGTAGATCTGTTAGTGATCTGTTGAAAGAAACCTCAGCATGGCATAACTTTGCGAGTACGGATATAAGAGTCTTTCTCATTTCATTTGAGAACATGGTTGACCAAATGAGTAGCCAGTGTGACATGGGTTTTCTTCATCCGACCAACGCAGTTTGGTAGAGACAAGGTATTTGTATCACTTTCAAAGGCGGTATCTGATGAGTATGAGGATTTAAACAAAGCTATCTGAACTGCATGTGCCAGAGGCCGACAGACAACATTTCAGGAATCTAAGCAGGTAAGGTGTAGGGTAAGGAATCTAAGCAGGCGCCCTGGTCAAACCTACATTGAGTTTGAAAGGAGCAAACAAAGTAATTTTGGTAAATGAATTGGGGCTTGAAATTAGGTCAACCACATGACGCTCTTAGAGAAATGATTATTTTCAGGGATTTCAAAATGTGATTTCCAGAAGTAATGAGAAGCAACTGGAAGAGCAGAGAGTTAAAACAGCAAGATTAGCAGCTGGAATGGGTGATGAATATGAATTAGCTAATATATCATAGTTTGGCTTCCAGCAACCACTTCACTTCTTGTTGGATAGACATTTGGGATACCAAAAATCCTCACGTCGAAACAGGAAAAAAGGTCTTGATGCAAATAATAACGTTAGCTTACCACAGGGTAAAAAGGAAAGCCACGAAGGGGAGAGAGCAGTTAAAAGTTTCCGGTGCTTTCTCTACAATAAATTAGGACACATAAATTCATAAAAACCTCTGGGAAGACAGATGTACGAAAAAATTTTGGTTGGTGAATTTTGATAAACAAAGAACAAAGAACAAAGAAAATTTACAGCTCAGGAACAGGCCCTTCGGCCCTCCAAGGCTGAGCCGATCCACATGTACTGTCTGAACCTTTCGGTCAATTCCGAAGCATCTGCATCCCTCTACACCCCACCTACTCATGCATCCATCCAGATGCATCTAAAATAAATCTACAGGTGGCTCCCTCGACCACCTCTGCTGGAAACGCGTTCCAATCGCCCACCACTCTGTGTTTGAATTACTTCGACCTCTTACCCTCAAAGCGTGACCTCTCGTTATTGAATCCTTCACCCTGGGAAAAAGCGTGTCTCTACCCCCTCTGTCTATAAAGTGGTAAAGGAAAGGAAAGTTGAATTTGAAATGCTGCAAAAGAGTGGACAATATGGTGAGCAGTTGGTTAACGAGGAAGTGCCATAATTCTGCAAATTTATTCAATGTGGTTATTGATTCGAGTGATATGGTTGCCGGCGCGGTATTCTTGAAAGATGATGCCGAGAAGACAATAAGACCTTTCAATATTTCTTTAGTTAACTGAACATTCATCAACAGAAATATTCCGCAACTGAAAAAGAGACATTAAGCTCGGTATTGGTTTGAGAGCAGTTCGATATTTGTATTGCTAGAAATGTGTCTGAAACCTGTCAAACATACTGATCATGACCCATTAATGTTTTGGAGAAATTTAAGAACAAAAATTGCAGACTGTTGAAATGGACCCTCTTATTGCAGCTATTCAATTTGAAAAGTACACATGTGGAAGAACGAGAAAGAATAATTGCCGATGCATTGTCAAGAATTTGATGAAGAAAAGAACTGTTCAGTGACAGAAGTAAACAAACAGAAATAAATGTTGTCGAATAGTCAAAGTAATGCGTAAGTATTGTAGTGTACCTGCAGAGTACCTCTGGGCCACCCGGACGAACCAACCCAACCACCCTGTAGCACAGCATTTCAACTCCCCCTCCCACACCACCGAGGATATGCAGGTCATTGGACTCATCCACCGCCAAACCACAACAACGCGACGGTCAGAGGAGGAGCGTCTTATCTTCCGACCGGGAACCCTCCAACCGCAGGGGATGAACGTGGACTTCACCAGTTTCTTCATCCCCCCTCCCCCCACCTTGTCTCAGCCGAATCCCTCCAGCCCGGCACCGCCTTCCTGACCTGCAGTCTTCTTCTTGACCTCTCCGCCTCCATCCTACTCCGACCTATCACCCTCACCTTGACCTCTTTCCACTGCAGACCTCACTTTCTCCACCTGCACAGTAAGATGAAGGGGTATAAAATGAAGTGATCTTTGCGTATGGATGTTTCTTTACTAAAGGGGGCTGGGGAGAAGAAGCATAACTTTAAAAGGTTATTTTGTCCTTTCTGTTTTTCAAGAGATGATGTAATTTTACTGATGGCAGAGGTGTGGTCAAGTCTCCCAGGTCAGTTTGTTTAATATACTTTGCTTTGTTTGTGACAGTGAGAAGCTGCAGCATTGGCGAAATATTCCAATCTTCAGTAGCTGCTTCTTGCCTGACTTTTCCATCGAAAGTCGCTGCTGCTTGTAATAATCTATGTTTGATTTTACTGGTTGTCAAGGGGTGTGTTACAATAATTAAAACAGCTGTTTGGGTTATTTGGTCTGTTGCGTCAGTCAAGTTTCCAATAGTTATGTTAACCTAAATTTTGTTTTCAATATAGTCTATTTCGAAAGAAAATATTCTTATGGTGATCTTATGAGTCCGGAAGAAGAGGCAAAAACTTGAGAAACTGTCTCGTTCACATGTGGCTGCCATCAAAATATAAAACAGCCTGCCATTAGCGTGACTGAACAAGCTTGGGCATCGTAATAACACACATGACACAATAGCTGAGTTGCACATCGTGTTGCTGTATGTCGGTTTACTAAACTGTTGTGGTCACATGAAGTTATTCAGCCGGGCTCAGTATTTATGCCAATTTGTATTAAGCTTGGAGAAGTATTTAAAAGCATCTTCCAATTCACCTCTGAATTTCGCCTGTGTGACTGCGTAAATACACGTATTCGTGCATGAACTTAAGATTTGTAGCATGTACCCGCTTTCCTGCAGAATAAATTTGGGGTCATTGGGATTGGAACCTATCGAGTAGCTGTCACCAGAAATTTGCACAAGTAGAAAATGTACAATGTACGTTAGCCACAACAAGCTGAAACTGCCGGAGATGGCAAAGAGTAAAACGATGGACTTTCTCCTGCTCTCCATTTCTGCGTCACGTTTATTAATTTCATTGCTGTGGGATCGGAGTCTCCTGCGTTCTCTACTAGCGACTGTAATGTATCGGACTGTCAGTGCATTAAACAGCAAAATAAGGAGGAACGGGAGACATGGAGTCTGAATGCGGTCAAACGTGTCAAACAATCTCCATGCAAACGAAGTGTAAAAATTCTGTTTTATGTTGCAGTACCAGCCTTTGCTATCAAGAATATATAAGGGCTCGTATATGAAATAAAGTGGAATGTTAATCAAACAGCAGAGCACACACACAATTCCTTTAACGACAGGTGCTAATTTTTCTGTGCAGTACTTCTTTTTCTGCTCCTGGGAGCAAATGGTCAGAAACCGATCAAAGGTGAAAGCGACAGTCAACCAGACAGAACAGTTTCGGGAACAGTAGATGAGAAGAATTATCAGACGACATCCTGTTGTGGTGTTCAGCAAACTTGCTGGAAAATAAATTGCCAGAAGCCGACTTAAAATCACTGCAACAATAATAACAACGAAATCTGTTGCTGCCATGGTTACAAGGTATTGAGTGATGCATCTTGAGAGACCACATCTTCCTCGGGACAGTATCACTATGGTCACCAGGTTGGCTGTAAGAAATAGAGAGTGAGAGACCGAGAGTGAGTGTGAGAGGGAGAGACAGGGAGAGCCAAGACATGCAGAGACATAGAGAGACAGAGACTTATATACAGGCAGAAGAAATGAAAAAAAAAAGAACATTGTCAGTTTGGCGATGGGATGGCAAGGGATTTGCAACAGTTATGTTGGATTCAACTTAGAAAATTTGTATATTCCTATTAAAAAAGAATGTCTGTCCCGAATCATAATTGAACCCACATTATAAAATATATAAAATTTTTACATTTCGGTCTTTCCTATTCTATATAAATATAAGGGATTGCAATACATTTCAAAACCAAATGGATGGAGTGACAATGCTAAAATGGCAACAAAAACATTTGAGGCATATCTGAATATTATAAACAATGATAATAACCTTACCAACAAGAAACAATCCTCTTCAGCTGATACATTCACGATCTTTTCCTCAAGGTAGCATGGTTGGAATTAATTTATCATTGCATAAAGTTCAATATCATCCACAGTTCTTCATGTTCTGAGACAAAGCACTTTGAACACTCATAGGAGTTTCACGTGCCACCCAACTACCATCAATTTGACATCTCAAAAAAGATAACAGTGAACGTACTTCAAAATCTCACTTCGTAAATCCCCACATATGGTGCAGTGCAGTAGGTTTGAAGTGCAATGCCTACTGCATGTAAACACTTAAAGCAACAACCTTGACCGAATATCAGGAAAACAACGTTGATCACTTGATCAATCATTATTCACTCCCTCCAGCAGTAGTAGAAAATAATGGTTGTCTTTATCATCTACAAGACGCATTGCAAAAATTCACAAATATCCGTGATTCAGAACCCTCTTAACCAATGATCCGTACCAAGGGCAAGTACACAGATCATTGTGGATCTCAGCATCTGCAAGGTCACTTTCAATCTTCTCATCACTCTGACTTGGAAATATATTGTCTCTCCTACAGTGCAGCCGTGTCACTATCCAGAAACTACCTCCCTAACTGCATTTCGATGTACTTGCATAAAATGCACTACAGTTGCTCAAAACGACAACATAGCCAATACCTTCTAAAAGGAATCTACGAAAGGATAATATGTGCTAAGCCAGCCAACTGTGCACATATTGCAGGAAAGTATACTAAACAAAGTTTTGAAATGAAAATTGTCCATAAAGGACTCACTTAAATTATATTCAGCAGACGTGAGTGCTAACATGTCTGAAATAAACAGCTGAGTTAACCAGGTTGTGAATGTAAAAGAAAAAGTCTCGAAACTAGAATGAAAGCCATTGGTTGTCATTGTTCTCTGTCTCTGTCAATCAGCTAACCTTAGATTTGAATACATTACAAAAAAAATTATAGTTGTATTCCGATGTACTACTGATTAATAATACATTCATGGACCGCCATAGAATATAATAAATACACAGCGATTCTCAGAACACGTGTTTAAACATCAGTATACCAAGTATTTTAATTCTCATAATTTACCTGGAACTCCGAAAGCAGCAAGGGCAGAGTACAATGACAACGAATGCAAGAGACCATGTTTAAAAAGAAAATAAATAAGTCGGTATGCGAGATAAGTTAGTTTCAGTGATTACGCATGTCACAGAAGGAAATCAAGTGTTGTTAATGGATTTTAACCTTTCAAACTGTTATAACCACAGCTAATAATAGCATAAGCCAAATTTCTGATGGAAACCTAGGTTGATAAGTAATATGTACAATTCTGATATTGGTTGCTGTGGTGGTTTTGAAAGAAATGCAAACGAGACTTCAGGGCACACTAAAACGGGTGGGTAGATAGATAGAAGTGTTTTTGATGAAGGACTCTGGTCGAAACGGTCGATTTTTCTACCCCTCGGTTGCTGTCTAAAACTGCTGTGCTTTTTCCAGCAACACACTCTCAACTCTGATCTCCAGTATCTGCAGACCTCACTGCCTTCCACACAGAAGTCATTGTCCACGTTGGCAAGAATGGCATAGGTAGGGATACTTGCATTGACAATTCAGAGAGTTAGTTCAAAGAAAAAGGAACTCTCCGGTAGTAACCTCAAGATTACTTTCCCTACTTCGTGCTCCTCAGGCGAGGAAAAGAGACGTTGTATATTAAACACGTGGTGAATAAGCTAGTGTGTGTGTTAGAAGTGGCTAGCTTAAGGTAAATGGCTGATTGGGATTTCTTCCAGAGAACATAGAGTCATGGAGACGTCCAGCATGGTAGCAGAGCCATTGGTCCAACTCGTCCATGCCAACCAGATATCCTAAATTAATCTAGCCTCGTTTGTCTGCACTTGGAAAATATCACTAAAAAACCTCTTCCTCTTCATGTACACAACCAGATGTTTTTTAAAAGATGGTAGTTGTACTAGCTTCCGCCACTTCCTCTGGCAGCTCTTCCCGTACATGTAACAGCCTTTTCATGAAAGAAATTGCCCCTTAGATCTGTTTTAAATCTCTCCTCGCTCACCGTAAACCTGCACCTGCTCGTTCTGGACTCAAATAAACCATTGAAAGGACCTGCTTTATTTTTTATCCTATACATGCCCTTCATAACTTTATACATTTCTGTAGGATCATACCCCAGCCTCCGACGCTCCAAGGGAAATAGCTTCAGACTAATCAGCCTCTTCCTGAAGCTCAACCTGTCCATCCCTGGCAGCATCCTGGTAAATCTTTTCTTCCAATTTTCATGTCCTTCCATGTGAGAGAGATCGAAATTTTACACGATATTCCCAAAGTGACCTAACGAATGTCCGAAACAGGCGCAACCTGACCTTCCAACGTCTATAGACAATGATTTGATAAATAAAGGAAAGCATTCTAAACGCTTTCTTCAACATCCTATCTACCGGAGAATCCATTTTCAAGGAAAGAAGAAATTGCGCTCCAAGGTCTCTATGTTCAGCAACGCTCCAGGACATTACTGTAAAGTGCATAGGTGCTGCACTAATTTGCCGTTCCAAAATACAGCATCTCACATTTATAAAAATTAAACTGCAACTCCAGGTGAAGGATTAGCTGCACCTAAATTACAGAGGCACTCGGGAGATTTTACATCAGTGAAGCGGGCAGGGATGGCCGGAAGCAGAGCAGCAGGTCAGTAAGTATACAGACTGTATTAATGGTGAAGGAGCATATCGCAGCTTTGCTGAGGGAGGACACAATCGAATGATTTTGCAGGTATTCGAGGTGATCAAAGTTTCAGTCAGGGATGATTGCGGCAATAGTGTCCACAATTCTTTAGGTGTTTTGGATTCTTATGGAGAAGGTGAAGAGTGGACTTCGGGATGAACGTGTTAAATTAGGTGCAGGGCTAACTGCAATCGAATCAGAGGCTGTGGATTCAGAACAGCTGTTTGAGAGTAAATTCACAACAGACCATTGGGAATCTTCTCCTGTCTAATTGTTTAGTGTTCAGGACAGTCACGTCCCTGTGATGCGAAGGACAAGAATGACAGAAATCGGGATACTTGGATCACAAGTTATCAGAGTGTCAAAAAATTGAAGCAGACCTAACGTCTGCACGAATAAATTTGGTCGAAAACTTTGAAGAATATAATGATACTAGGAAGAAGGTCAAATGGGGAATTAGGAGGATTTGAAGCGGCCATTGAAATACCCTTGCTTAACAGGGTTAACGAGATGTCCAAGGCATTTTATACATGTATTTTCTATTTGAGGAAGACAGTATCTAAGGAAACAAAGCCAACCCAAGAAAAAAGGGCAAGTGGTTATGTGCAGAACGACAGGACATGGATGGTATCATTCGTGATCGATTTGCGTCAGCATTCTCCATAGAGAAGCGTGTGACGAATATTAAGGTCCGAACAAATGTGCAAAATTCTCAGGCAGATAAATATAATGAGGGAGATATTGAGTACCGCAGATTTTAGAAAGTCAGAATCGATTAAATGGGGAGGTGGAAAAAGAACAGGGCTTCAAATCGCATCATTGAAGCAGGAGAGTGAAGTCTCTGGCAGAACCCTTCATTCGGCTTGCGTAGGGGCAAATGGGTTGAGAAAAATTGAAGAAGTGGAGTGTGGTTGGAGAAAGTTAAATGTAATGGCGGAAGGTGAATGCACGTAAAAAAGCGATAGAGATTGGTCAGTGGAAAGGTTGGAGGGGAAAGGTGGGAAGAAAAATGTGTAGATTAGGCCTGGTAAAGGTAGCGGGGTGGAGAGAGAGGTCTGGATCTGCGTGGGTTGTGCTGACATTTGGACACTGATGAATTCTATGTTGAATTCATAATGTGTAAGCTCCCATGGTCGAAGATGAGGTATTGTTCGCCTAGTTTCCATGTGGCCTCGTTTTAATGATAGTGGAGTTCAAGGTTGGGCATGTCACTGAGGCAGTAGCAATTGGCTGGCAACCGGAAGGTGGGGGTGATTGGAGCATTCGAACAGTTCATCATCTTCAATCACAATTTTCACCTTTACTTCAATTTCATTGCAAATGTCTCTGACACCTCCTTCCAATTCCTGGACCTCTCCGTCTCCATCTGGGACAACTGAATTAGCCCTGACTTCTATGTTAAACTCATTGACATCCACAGTTACCTCAAGTCCAATTCCTCCCACCCTCCCCAGAAAGAGGCGATCCAATACTCCCATCTCTGCCTCAACCGTTTCTGCCTCATAGATGATGGTTCCAGTCCAGGACATCCCAGTTGTTCTCCAAATTCAAGGACCGAAATTACACTTGCACTGTGATCAATGGTGCCCTCAAAAGCATCTCTTCCATCTTTCACACCCCTGCTTTCCAAATCCAACACACACCCAAAATATAATAAAGTAAGTGTCCGATGGGTCCTTACATTCCAAGCCAATAACTCCAAACACAATGCTACATCTAGCGCCATTTTCTCCACCTGCAGTATAACCCCACCACTAAAACGAAATTTTCTTTCCCACCCATCTCTTTTCCACAGGGATTGTTCCCTCTGTGATTTCCTCATTATGTCCACGCGCCCCAACAACCTCCCCTCCACAACTGGCACCTTCCGCTGCGGCCGCAAAAGTGGCAACAACTGCTACCACACCTCCCATCTTATCTCGATACAAGGCGCCATAGCATCATTTCCGAGTCTGGCCAAGAATCACTTGTGCATACAACCTTATTTACTGCATCCTTTTTGCTAAATATATGGTCCCATCTATATGGAAAAGGCCGAGCGCAAATTCGGCGATAGTTCAGGAAACATCTATGGTCCACAATCTCCAATCAACCCCACCTCCCGCTTGACAAACATTTCAACCCCTCCTTGAGAACCACAATGACATGCCAATCTTTCATCTTCTCCACCGTCAATACAAGGCAACATACAAACTGAAAGAAGAACACCTCATCTTCGGCTTCGGGAGCATACGACTTTATTCGTCAACATACATTTCACCAACTCCTAAATCTCCCCAACTCCCATCTCCCTTCCCAGTGTTGGGGGCAATGCAATAAATTGCAGAGGCCTTATTTCTCATATTTGGCCTCATTTGAAGTTCCAGACAGCTGAAGAATGACAAATGTTTTCTTTGTTTGTTTAAGAAGCTAAACAGAGATAATCTGGATAATTATTCTGAAGTTTGTGAGGCTAATGTCAGTGCTGAAAAAGCTGTTGCAGAAGAGATTGTATGACTGGACATATTCACATTTGGAAGAAAATCATCTTCTCAGTGATAGGACGCATGGACTTTTACCGAAAAGTTCATCTCTCCCCAAGTTGACTTTATTTTCATGAAGAGGAGACAAGACTGTTTGAATAGGGAAGGGCTGTGGCTGTGACTGAATCCGAGATGCTTGGCCACAGCGGACGTAGCGTTGAAAAAAAAAGAAGGGCGGAGATGATGGAACAAACAATTTGTTCACAAATGGTTCAGGGTGCCTGTGAAAAAATATGGATTCTGAATAAACTAATTACTTCAAAAGGGAGATACTACGTTTTAGGAGAAAGTAAGATAAAATATTACGAGTTAAAGATACATAGAATTCATGGAGTTGAACACTAAGTAAATTCAACTTGCACTTTCGTTCGATAAAATAATTGCCAATCTAAACGTAACTTCATTTCCACAGCTACATCCAGCTCAAGTACCTTTGACTCCTTTGCTTGTACATCGGTGGGAAAGTGGAATGAAGATTGCTTCTTTCCCAATAACTAGCTCCGGTGCATTCGTCAAAATTAGGTTTTGATATTGTAAAACTGCATACTCAGACTAAAGCATAACTTTGAGTGAAAACCGTTGTGATTTGTCCGGTTGGCCCGGCAGTTCCAAAATATAAGAAATTCAAGAATGAAAAATGGTGACAACTCCACTGTCTTACCTGCCTCGATGGCCTTGGACTCTCTGACTGAAGGTGCAAACTCTATTCCCTAACAATAAAACAACTTCGAGAGCGATCCAACTTTGCTGTGTTTGTGTTATATTAATTTTATGCGCCGGATCATTATCATAACGTAAATTGTTGTTGCAATTTTGCATGGCTGTTATATTTATTTCTACAAAATGATCCCCGTCCCAGTTACTGCTGAAAAATCGATTTTTATATTTTACTTCTCATATGAAATCAAGTATGGGAGTAAAGTGGAAGTTGTATAATGTTGCCACACGTGATGTCGTCCTGATGAAGGGCTTTTACCCAAAATGTCGATTTTCCTGCTTCTCGGATGCTGCCTGACAGTTACTGCTGAAAAATCGATTTTTATATTTTACTTCTCAAATGAAATCAAGTATGGGAGTAAAGTGGAAGTTGTATAATGTTGCCACACGTGATGTCGTCCTGATGAAGGGCTTTTACCCAAAATGTCGATTTTCCTGCTTCTCGGATGCTGCCTGACCTGCTATGTTTTTCAAGCACCACTCTAATCTGGACTGTGATTTCCAGCCTCTGCAGTCCTCACTTTTGCTTAGATGTCAAGGTACCTAGGCACAAAGGGGTTTAGATACAAAACAATAAGAGAAACAAGAGTTACAAAGTTAATTATTACTTCATAGAATATGAGAAATTTCAAGGAATTGCAAATAGTTTATACTCAATTTTCTCGTAGTTTAGACTGGGACACAAAAGATTGAGTTAACAGTTCAAGAGTCTTTGATGATTCGTTCTCTTGTCTCGTTCTGCTGTCTTTCTTGTTCCACCGCCACACACAGCCATGCTGCAGTTGAAATTGCAGCTTCTCCGACGACCCTGGGTTACTCTGGGTACGTAACCGGACAGGATCCACTCGTACGTCTCGCCGAGATACAGCCATAAAATGTCGAGACACCAGCCAACATCCCACAGAGATCAGGTTGAGAGGCACTGAGAGATCATATCGGAACACGCTACGAGTCGGCGAGAGACCAGGCTGAGAGACACCAGGAGACCAAGCAAGGATCCCTCACGAGGTGCAATGAAGCAAGCCTGAAAGCGCCGGGAAACCCAAATGCTATAAAAAATGAGAATAAAATCGGGAAAATGAGAAGGAAAAGGGATTTGAGGAGCTTCGATGGAGTGTCCATCTCCGTTGCTATTACACTATATTATCACATTTTTCATACCAAATGAAACTCTTGACTGTCATATTGTGAGGAGGAGCGAAGCCCAACTTTGCTGAAGGGATGATGGGGGAAAATAGCTGAATATTTTAGGTCTCATCAAAGTACCTTGAGGTTTTTCTGGTTTAATAACCTGATACCGAGTTGTTTGAACTCCAGTAGCTAGTCATCTGAATTAGTTTGTTCATTCCGACTTCTCAATCCCTTTCCCAATTTTAAAACCTCTGTGAACAAAATTGGAAAAATGGAGGGCAAATGCACAGAATAACCAACATAGAATGTATTGCAATACAGATGTTTCACTGTTTTGCCTTGAGATCTGCAGTGATTCTTTTTCTTCACAACTTTATATGTTGAGGGAAACTTTTAAGTGCATGCGAAGTAATACCTCGCTTCCTGTCATGAAAACTAGGAAGAGTTATCTGGTGGCCGAATGTTACAAACGGAAAATGTTAAATATGGACATTCCTGCATGGCAGTGACAGATTAGTTTGAAACAAAGCATACTTTTCCTCATTTTGTTGGCTGTGTCAAATTCGACCGTATAACTAATATCAGGTGACAAAGCTGATTCATGTAAGACGATCATTTTCTCCCATAGTTCAGAGATAAGAAGCCCCCAGGGAGTCAAGACAGAATCTTAACTGGAACTACCTTTTTTTCTCTCATGTTTAGTATAAGAGACAATATTGGTGTGCATGTTTACATTCATGCGAAATTTCGAACCAAAAATGTGTTAATGCTTTTAACAGAGACTATGGATATCCTGCCTTCTGGATTTTCCACATGCATCATTCAAATCCATTTCAAACTGAAATCTTCTTAAAGTAGACTTTTGCTGCTTGTAGACGAGGGAAAACCAGGGAAATAATCTCTCTCACAAGTGGCTGCCATGAATTTATGAAGCGATGTAGCGCATCGAGTAGAGTTAATGTGAAGTCCTGTTCGGACCGTGTAAGACATTGCTGAGACCACTTTTAGTACACTGCAGACAGTCCTCATCACTCTGCTCTAAGAAAAACATTGTTGAACTAGCAAGTATACAGAAAAAAAAACATATTGGCCATGCCAGAACTGGGGTGTATGATATATAACGAGTGACTGCATCGGCTATGAACTTTTTATCCTGCAACTTCGGAGGTTGAGGGCTGAATTTTTAAAGAACACAAAATCAGTACCGTCATAGATAAAGTGAATAGCGTTGTGGATCAAAACAAAACGCTCAAAATATATTAAGAAGACATTCTCCGATGCAAGAACTTTTTATTTATTTTAAAAGTTAGGTGTCCGTTGTTTTGTTACAGATGCAATTCGATTAGTCAATCGACTGGGTTTGGAACAAAACACTTTTTACATACACTAAGTAAAATGCGAAGAAAGTACCATTGAAAGAAAAAAAAATGCTGATTTTACTGTAGCTCTATCGTTATCCTCAACACAATAATCGAAGAACGGCCACTAATTAACTGTTGCAATATAGTAGGATCACATAAACACACGCTTGAAAAAAGCAGATGCGGCAAAGTCAATTGTCTCACATGCCACTTTAGAAACTGAAAGAAATCGCAGATTTAACTTCTAATAGGGAGAGGAAGAAGTCTTCGAAATCCAGCTTAAAGATCACAGCGACTGCTAACAACTTGAAAAAAAATACTGTTCCTGTGGGAGCTTGACCATCCACTCAGGCTGGTGCTATTGAACCAACATTATAAAAACATCAAGGCCTCACAAGGTGTTTACTTTATTGACCTTGAAGCAGCATCTTCTTTCATTTTAAAAAGAAGTTTGGTTTACAACACAGAAAGCCATAGCATCAGCACAATATGCGTGATCTTTTACCAAGATTTTTGTGAGGTTGGAGAGATTGACAATCCATAAAATCCCGACATTGTGGAAGAACGCCATTCGGCCAATCGTGCTCACACTGCCCCTCAAAGATAATCGCATTCTGATCAACATCGCTCCGCTGTCCTTGTATCCCAACATTTATTATAAGATCATAAGACAATCAGACATAGAAGCAGAAATTATACCATTCAACCCATCAAGCCAGCTCTACCATTTGATGATAGCTCGTAGATTTTTGAATCCCAACTTCCTGCTTTCTCTCCATAATCGTTGACCCCCTTGGCAATAAAGAACATTTAAAATAAACTCAGTGATATGTCCTCCATAGCCTTGTGTGGAAATTAATTCCATAGATTCGCCTCTCTCTGACTAAAGAAGCTTCGTCCTAACTCCGTTATAAATTGTCTTCACTGTATTCTTACTCTGTGCCCTTGGCTTCTCGTCTGTCCTGGAAATGGAAATATCTTCCAGAAGTCCAGTCTGTCCAGGCCACTCAATATTCTGTCAGCTTCAATCAAATACGCTGTCTTCCTTTGAAACTCCATGGGCATATTCCAGAGCTGTCAAACGATCGCCACATGTTAAGCTTGCCATTCCTGGTATTATTCTGGTGAACCTTCTGACGACACGCTCCAGTATGTCTACATTCTTCCTGAGTTACGGGGGCCAAAACTGCACGCAAGACTCGAAATGTGGACTGACTGGAGCCTGATGAATCCTCAGAAGCACATCCCTGATTTTACATTCTGTCCCTCTAGTGGTCTTTACGTTCCTAACTACCGACTTATCCTCCATGTTAACCTTAAGAGAAACGTCGACTGGAACTCCCATTTCACTTTTAAATTGCTGACGAAGAACATTTCACAGAGATTTTGTTTCATTTGTGGAATGAGACGCCAGAAGAAGTAGGAGAAGCGATCTCAATTACAGTTGAGATTGAATATTGAATATGTACTTGAATAGGAAATGTTCAGAGTGACATGGACAAACACAGGCTGATGGGACAGATTCCGTTCTACACACCTGGATGGCATGGGCCTGTTGAAGCAAAAGGATGCGTTTTACATTCTGTATGTCTCTGTTTCTTTAAACGAATTCACATTAACTCTCCAGGAGTATGCGAGTCATCTGCTGAACGATACAGCCTGCTTTATGGAGAAAAGGAGAGTAAGTCTTCAGAATGGTGGAAATTTAAGCAGTTACTTTTTGCTTTATTGAACGACGTCTGAATAATTTATATCAATTTCATATTCTATTTTTGTTTCTTCCATATTTTAAACCTCTAGAAAGAGTTGAATATGAGATATAAAATCCATGCATCACGGACAATTAGTCCAATAAACAAACTCGACTGAACTTCCTGTTGCGACCATCAATTATCTGTTTTGAAATAAAAAATGAACACAATGACATGTATCTTCTAACATAAAACAGTAACATTATAATTTGATTAAATAACAAGGCTGAGATCCATTAACGTGGAATAAAATACATAGCCCGCTGGAAAATATATATGCATTCCTCTTTTTAAATCACTTCCTGACTATCACATTTAAAGAAGAGTATTAGCCCATTCGCGGATCTACCCAGAATGAATCTGCCATTTATTGCACAAATCTAAGCAATATAATACGAATATATATTTGCCACAAATTGCAAATTGTCTGTAGTCAGGCATGATCAGCAATTGAAGAATGAATGTTGTAGCCACCTTGGCGACCTTTGATGAATGGCAAAAGACACTGAATTGGCCGAGATTTAAAACATGATAACAGCCATACATGTAACTTGGCTCGTGCAGTTAGAAAAAGGACGACTGCAATTTACATGTATACTGAAGAAATCTAATCTGCACTTATTGTGCTGAAAACGAATTCTCTGTATGTGGCCGGAATATTTTTTGGAGAAGCAGAATAAATACGTATATAAAATCTATCATAACATTATTCTATTATAGAATTATTCAAGGATCTCGCAGAATTTCCTGTCATTTTCTTCACGTCTTGTCTGTTTGTCTCATATGCGCATAGTGTTTCAGCCGAACCATCATCTAAAAAACTCATTCACCTAATCTCTTCCAACTGCTCAAATTTTGATCAGCAGACTCGAGAAGACTTCATCAATGTGAACATGTTGTGCAGGGAGAACATCCAATAAAACAGAGCAAAAATTGTCAGTTTAAACTTTTACTTTGTCTGGCTTGACAAAAAGGTGCACTAAATTTGTTGTTCGATTTGACTGAAGTTTGCAAAACCGACATGCTCAATTCTAAATCGTGCTACTCGGTATCATCAGTCATTGTGGAGAAAAGGAGAGAAAGTCTTCAGAATGGTGGAAATTTAAGCAGTTACTTTTTGCTTTATTGAACGACGTCTGAATAATTTATATAAATTTCATATTCTATTTCTGTTTTTTACATATTTTAAATCGTTTTATAATAACAAAATGAAATAATTAATCTTGACGCCGATTAAGATTTCGCATATGTTGGCATTTATGTATTTGTATTCCAGTTCATGTAGGAGAGTGGTCAGGCTCATTTTTAAGACGCATTGCATAAATCTGAAAAACGGGTGACAGATTTCTGTCAGCTGTTAAAATTGATGATGATGAATGAAGAAAATGCATGAACAGATTTGACTGTGAACAAGAAATGGCGGGTATTAAAAGCGATTCAACATAGTTTCCACAAGAATACAAACCTTGAAACAAACTCAATCTAGAATGTCAATCAGGACACATTAGTACTAAGGTTGTATTATCCGGACGTACTGACCTCGACCGAAGGCAGAAAATATTTCTCAGGACGGAGTGCAATTTCAAAGGCATCAAATAATGACCACGAGTTTGAAAAATAGATAGAAAACAGAATATGAACTCAAAACAGCGAGACATATCAGTACAGACGGTCAGAAATTTTAAAAGTATAAATGGAAAGGTTAAAACGAATTAATTCAGATACATCAGAGTGGCACTGTGGCTCAGTGGTTAGCACTGCTGCCTCACTGCACCAGGAACATAGGTTTGATTCCAGCCTCGGGTGACTGACTGTGAGGAGTTTGAACAGTCTTGCTGCGCCTGCACACGTGTCTGCTAGGTGCTCTGGTTTTCTACCACAGTCCAAAAATGTACAGGTGAAGTGGATTGACCAAGCTAAATTGCCCACAGTTTGCAGGCATGTGCCGGCTCGTAACGCTAGCCATGGTAAATGCAGGGACTTGATGGGGAGTGTCTGAATAGGGTTTTCAGAGGGTCAGTGTAGACTCAATGGGCAGAATGGTCTGCTTCCATGCTGTCAGGAGTCTATGAAATCTATCTCCAGTAGCAATGAATATGAAGAAAGAAGTAAAAATGTCGAATTACAGGAGATTCTAAGCAATTATATTTCCCTGACATCAATTACTTAATCTGATCTTCTTTAATATACACGAATTTATAAGAAATGTAATTATGGTAAGTTATTAAATTTCTATATAAAAGACCACATGGCTCAGTAAATTATTTTGAAATGATTAATCTCACAACAACATCAACTCTGGAACAGAAGTGACTCCAGTTCAAAGTGATAGACTTCTTCATTAAGGCTTTTTCAAATGCCTCACCAACAATTCACTTGTAAGAAAGCTGCACAAGGAACTGAAGCAAGAAACGAAATGGACTGACAAAAAATAAGTTTCAAGGAGGTGGTTGATATCATTCTTTTTTTCTGGATAGACAATTAGTGGTATCTTGGTTAGCAACACTCACACGATAAGAATGACGTCAAGCCATTTATAATTTGCGAGATTCTGGAAACATCAAACAGAAGAAAATGCAGTCATAGCATGCAAAAAAATCGAAAAGTATTGAAAGAACTGCTGAAGCTGCAAATCAGAAACAACAACAGAAATTGCTGGGAAGACCCAGCAGGTCTGGCAGCATCAGTGTAGACAAATCAGGGTTAACGCTTTGGCTCCAGTGGCCCTCCAAGGTACTGATGATAGCTAAGAAAATTATTTTTATGCAGAAGGTAGAGAAACGGGACGGGGTTAGGAGTAAACGATTGGTGGAGAAATCGAGACAAGAGAGAAAGCAAACCTGTTGGACAGACAAAGAAATGGATAACAATCACCTTCAGAAAATATACAGTTTCTCATGGGGAGAACTCGTGTCTAAAAATGGGTTCTGCATAATTGTAGACTACATGATAACTTGGCCTGGTGTGTGGTGCCAGAGGAAAACGTGGAAGTTCGTTCAGACCCTAAAATGTTTGAACTCTACATTGAGAACATGAGTCTGCAGACTTACCAAGGAGGACGTGAGGTGGTGTTCATGCAACGTGATCTGAACTTCGCTGAAACAAAAGAGCAAGCATGCAACAAAAATAGAGAACAAGGAGGAATGTGACGTTTGGAAGGGCCAGACATCGGGAAACTCAGGGATTTTGCTCTGTGGACAAAACGTTTGTGTTCAACGAAACAGGCACTCAGTCTATACTGTGTTTCGGCAGGATAGAGCACACTACATTGCGCAGCAAATACAGAAGACTATACTCGTATACTGAGTGAAGTGCACGTAAAGGCATGCTTCATCTGGAAGTTATGTTCAAGCCTATAGTTACTGAGGAGGGAGGAAGTAATCGGGCAAGCATTACACCTCCTGTGGTTGCAGGGAAAGATGTCACAATATGGTGGAGGGTGATGTCAGAAGTGAATGAGGAGGAGACCAGTGTATGCCAGAGGGATTGTTTCTTGCGCAAGGTTGATAAGAGAGAAGGATGTATATGTCTATTGGTTGAATCCTGCTGGAGATGGCAGAAATGGTGGCTAATAATCGTGAAATAACATGCAAATCATAATGACCACAACTCCTACTATTGGTCGAGACAGCGTCAGACGCATTTTATGTTGAATGCCAGAGGGATTGTTTCTTGCGCAAGGTTGATAAGAGAGAAGGATGTATATGTCTATTGGTTGAATCCTGCTGGAGATGGCAGAAATGGTGGCTAATAATCGTGAAATAACATGCAAATCATAATGACCACAACTCCTACTATTGGTCGAGACAGCGTCAGACGCATTTTATGTTGATCTTTGGCTGGAGCAGTATTCTGCCAATTATCCTTTTAAAAAGACGGTGGGCTCGCTCCAGTACATGAGGACGGTATTCATTCCTTAACCGAAATAATATATTATGTGATATCAAGAGGATGTTGTGGATACTGGTACAATTGCAACATTTAGGAGACATTTGGATGGGTATATGAATAGGAAGGGTTTGGAGGGCGCTGGCCGGTGGGACTAGATTGTTTTGGGATTATCTGGTTTGCATGGACAGGTTGGACCGAATGTTCTGTTTCCATGCAGTACATCTCTATGACTCTAACTGCTAGTAGAAGCTTGCTTTGTGCATTTCACCTGCTACGTCTGCAACCTTAGTGCAGGTGTATAGAATGCAACAAAGGCACGTATTTCGGACGAGGCCAGACCCCCTCGAAACACTTCAAGAAAATAACCCCTTAACCTTCCTAGTTTTGTTAAGCAGACGTTAAGCAAATTTTGCAAGAGTCTTGACCCATCCACTCAGTTTTACACAAAACAGAACTCATTTGCAATTTTCACAACGAAACACAGACAAAAGAGAATAGAATATACAATAAGTAAGCTATTCGAACAGGCTATCAAAAGTAGTGATGCATTTCCAACGACTTGCAACGATCTCCATAAACATCTAATGCCATAAAAAGGAAAAATAAAACAGACATCTTGCAGGAGAGATGTCAAAGGCAGGGAGGATCAGCATGGCCCAATTTCTTTGCGTTCAGCAGCTGCACAACTGAGTGCTTGTCAAAACGACTTGAAACCACAGAAAAGCGAATCGGGAAGAGCTTGTCACTCCCCTTTCTTTGGCCTGGTGTTTTCTTTTGAACTTGAAAGATTTTCAAGTAGATTATCTCCAGACATTTTGGAACCTGTGTCTTTACAACCTGCTCAAAAAATAAACAAGGGTAACTTAACCTTGTTAAAGGAGTCCAGATTAGAGTGGTGCTGTAAAAAAGCAGAGCAGAACAGGCAGCATCCGAGGAGCAGAACAATAGGCGTTTCTGGCAAAAGCCCTTCATCAGGAATGAAGCCTGATGGAGGGCTTTTGCCAGAAACGTCAATTTTCCTGCTCTTCGGATGTTGCCTGACCTGCTGTCCTTTTCCAGCACCACTCTAATCTAGACTCTGTCCTCCAGCATCTGCAGTCCTCAGTTATGACTTGTTAAAGGAGCACATTGTCACACACGTCAATATTATAAGCACATTCTGAAATATTTGCAAAACCTTAGAAGGATTATAGAAATGCAAAAGCTTGAAAACATGCATTTTATAAAATGTACACTTTAATACATTCAAAATTATGAGATTTCTTTTGCTTCAGTCCATTAGAAACTCAACCAAATTGCCGTTCCGTGGCGTATTGACCTCGTTTGAGATGCTTCATTGATTATGTTCAAGTGACATGCAAAACAGAATTTTAAATTCAGAAATATTTGGAGCATTTCTTGCAAGTAATGCCCTGGAAGCGTCTTCTTATTTAGAAAATAGGTCAATATTCTTTAAATAATCCTTCTTTCCATTTGAACTCAGTGCATTTTTCTCCCGCTGTTGGTACTTCTACACTTTACGTGAAATCAATGAGGCATTCATCAGTATGAATCCAGAAGTAGAAGTTCAAGATTGGACAATTGAATTAGATAAATAAACTAAATAGCTACCTGTAAACAGTGCAGCATTAATAGAGATACCCAAGCAAATATATCAACTAATTCCTCTCACACATATTTTTCTCAATATTTGCAATCATGCGAAAAGAACAATTTTGCTATCTGCACTTAGAGCTAATAAACATGAAGTTTAATCACAAAATGTAGTGTCATAACAAATGTTTCTTTGATATTTCCTGCATGTCATCCTTACCTCTCACTCTTTCCGATTTGACTCCGGAGTCCTCCCTCTCTGCAACGAGCCATTGCAATTACTCGATAACCTGACCTTAATTTGTAACAGCATATTGACGTTAGACGAATACGGAGATAAGACTGGATATTGTGACTATCTAGAAATTCTAATGGGAAGAAAGAGGAGAAAAACTTAATTTGTGCCAATAGGCTCTGGGAATTTTTGATTGTATAGTTGGAAAGAGTTTTGTTCTGTACTTTATTTGTGTTCAGCATGCATCGAATATTTTCTTGTTGTTGCCATTTGAGAGTATAAGGAGATCGAAACATGAATTCCCAGACTCGCAGATAACCATTCCCAAATTTTCTAAGTCATCCAAACTTTCACCGAATTGGATGGCGATAAATTATATTCGAATGCAAGCAGTCTTACCTTTTCATCAATTGATAACAGCCGGGAGGATGCAATATCCAACATTTCCTTTTGGGAAAGGTGTGCATAACGGGATGTGGAGTGCTTTACTTCTCCTTCCAGTTCTATTGTAAATTGATGACTACCCACCCCATCATTTTTTTATTTTACCTCGGCATTCCCAATGGTGGGTTCTGCTTTAGAATGGTTCCCTGGTCACCCTATGTAGCTGACATCAGGGTATTAGATTCCTCTCAGTTCAGTGGATTGACTCCCACCTGACTGCCTATAGCCAGTGTCCTGTGGTACAAAGAAACGAATAAAGGACAGTAGATGAGGGAACAAATAACTTGAGAAATGGTGAAAAGTCTGTGTGAAAAGACGTGTGCATTGAATCCATCAGATTAGATTACTTACAGTGTGGAAACAGGCCCTTCGGCCCAACAAGTCCACACTGACCTGCCGATGCACACCTACCCAGACCCCTATATTTACCCCTGCACCTAACGCTACGGGCAATTTAGCATGGCCAATTCACCTAACCTGCACATTTTTGGACTGTGGGCGGAAACCGGAGCACCCGGTTAATAAATTCAAAAGGGGAGACCACGTGTTAGATAAAGTAGGATAAATTGCTTACCAAACAATGGAGTTGAGGAAGGTTAAAGCTGTGTAACCCCAGATTGCATTGTCTTTCGGTAAAGTCATTGCTGATCTCATTATAATATCAAACCCAGATTTCCAGTCACCTCAATAACTTTTCACTCCGTTGCTTGTGTATAAGTGGCAATTTTGAATGAAGGATGGTTGATTTTCCCAATAACTAACTCGGAAACATTTGGTAAAATTATTTTTATTATCTGTACAACTACTCAGTCTGAAATGCAAGTTAATGAGTTGAACAAAAAAAAACGAAGAAAGTCGTATGGCCCATTACGCCAAGTTCCAAAATTAGATAAGATGAGGGATGATATGGCTGTGATGGCAATTCCACAATCCTGCCTATTCCAATGCTCTTTGATTCGATGACAGATGTCCTGAAGGCGCATGTTTATTTAAAAAAAAAACAACTTTTGCAACAGTGGAAAGGTGATCTGTGAATGATGCTCCAAGTTTAAGTGCAATTTCACGATCAAAACTTGAGCAACTATTTGAATCCTGAAAGGTCATGTCATACTTATTGTTGCAAATGATTCCTTTTCTAATTCGTGCTGAAAGTTCCATCTTTTTAGATATCAATATCACGTGTAGTCGAGTATAGAAGTTAAGAAGAAGAGTGAGAATTGCCTCATATTGTAACACATGACGCCATCTTAAGTACCAATTACCATGACATTAAAAAATCTCAGGTAAAAAGTAGTTAGAGAAACAAGAATTAAACAGCTGAGTGTTCCTTCATAGAACATTGGAAACATAATGAAATCAGTAATAGTTTACGTTAAAATATTGTAGTTTCAACTCGGATGACAAAGGATTAAGTTGAATGTTCAATAGTCCTTCATGACTCCTCTGGTTATGTCGGTCTGCTGTCTTTTTCTCGACACAGCCCCATGCATACCCGCCACTGCAGCTGAGATACTGCCATGAACCGCTGAGAGATCTGCTGAGAAACTGTCGAGAGACCAGGCTGAGAGCCACCATGAGCCAGTGAAAACCAGCCCATCAAGAGCCACCAAAACTCCAGGCTGAGCGCCACCATGAGCTGCTGAGAGAAAAGGCTGGGAGTGCCGTGAGCCGCTAAGAACAGGCTGAAAACGCTATGAGCCGCCGAGACGAAAGGCTGGAGCATCCATGAGCACCTAAAAGATCAGACTGAGACCGCAATGAGCTGCTGAGAGAGCAGGCTGAGACTGCCATTACCCGTCAAGTAAACGGCCCGGGAACTACCATGAGCCACCGAGAAACAGGCGTCAACTGCCAGGAGCTGCTGACTCAAACAGTTTGGACCGCCAAGAGCTGCTGAGAGTCAGGGCCGGGAGCATCCATGACCTGCTGAGATACCAGGCTGGGACCGGCCATACACCACATGAAACCACGCTGGGACCGGCCATGAGCCACGGGAAAGGACTCGGCATGAGCAGTTGTAAACCAGACTGGGAACCACCACGAGACAAACAGAAACTTGGCTGAGAGCGACCCAGAGAAAAAAAGGAAACAAAAAAGAAATTAAAAGAGCAGAAATAGGAGTAAGAAATAAAACAGGATCATGGGAGCTCCCGTTGGGGCGTCCTCCTCCTCCGTTATTACTCTCGATTATCAATTTTATTAGGCAGTGAGACTGCTGTGACTGTCACGTTGTGAAGCTAGAAGGAAGGATCCCCACTTTGACAGAGTGACGATCGTTCATGACATCTAAATATCCTTCGTCTCATCAAACTGTCCCGTGGATTTCCAGTTTTCATAAACCGGGAATGAGTTGTTTGACCACCACCAGCTGCAGTCATCTGATTTATTTTACTAATTTGAACTTTCCAAACTCTTTCTCAAATTCGAAACTTGCACAAACAAAATTTGGAGAAATGGACTGCTGCAATCGATTGGAGTCCAAGAAATGCAAATATCACAGCTTAATTGAGCTAGAATGTAACGTTATACAAACATTTCTGAGTTTTGCCATAATATCTTTCGGAAGATATTTTGAAAAAAAAATATGACGGTGAGAGAAAGCTTTCAGTGCATTCAAGGCAACACCACACTTCATGTCAAGAAAACTGCGAAGGCATCTCCTTCTGCCAAACAAAGGTTGCGAAAACAGTACTTGAAATGTGTCTCAGCTTGTAATGACATTAATTGAGAGAAAGCTTTCAGTGCATTCAAGGCAACACCATACTTCATGTCAAGAAAACTGCATCTCCTTCTGCCAAACAAAGGTTGCGAAAACAGTACTTGAAATGTGTCTCAGCTTGTAATGACATTAATGGAATGGGAAAGGTTGCATGTTCTTACTCCTTTTGTTGGCTACGTCAAATTCCAAAACATAATTAATTGTCGGTGACACAGCTGACGAATGGTTAGTTAGGTGAAAGCCAAATGTCATTGGCCCCCGGTGTTCGTCCAACAGGTTTATTTGAAACTGCAAGCTTTCTGAGCTGCCGCTCCTTCCTCAGAAATTTAGCGCCCAAAGCTAATGATTTCCAATAAACCTGTTGGACTATATCCTGGTGCTAAGTGATATTTGACTTTGTCCGTCAGATTCCACCACCAGAACCTCCACATATTAAGGAGAAAACGAGAAGATGTCTTGGCGTCTGGAAATGTTAATTTCTTTATTGCTATTATCAGCCAGTTTTCTATCAATGGATCTTTAATATCGACCTTAACACATGACGCTTGGCTGATACGTGCACACCAGTTATTTGTCGAACATTTTCTTTTGTATTTCTCAGGTATGAAGCCTCAAGAAAGTCAAAATAGAATCTTAAAGTTATTGCACTTTTCCTGATGTTTTATGCAAGAAACAATCTTGGAATGCACATGTGCATTTATGTGATTGCTTCTGTTTAAAATAAAACCTGTTTGACTATAACCCGGTATTGTGTGATTTTTGTCTTTGTCCACCAGACTCCATCACCGGCACCTCCACATATTAAGGGGATAACAAGAAAATCATTCAATATCTGGAAATGATTATTTTTATTATTGTTATACGAATGTTACATCAATGGAATTTTAATATCAACCTTAACGCATGTTGCTTGACAGCTGGGTGCATACGAGTTGTATTACGAATAGCTTCTCTCGTATTTCTCAGATATGAGGCTCCAAGAATATCAAGACAAAACCGTAAAATGTTGTATTTCTGACGTTTTGAAAAAGAAACAATCTTGGTGTGCACATGTGCATTTACGCAATTTAAAAAAATACATCATCTTACTCTTTGTCACTGGTTTTCACAGAGACAATGAGTATACTCTCATTCAGAATTGAAACAGAAGTCAATCAACTCCGTTTCAAAAGTAAATCTCTTTGGTGAGGTTTTGCGGTAAGGGGCAGAGACTAAAAGCTGAGAAACAATTTCTTCACAAGTGGATTCCACGAATATTTTAAACAATGTTGTGGGTTGATTTACCTGCCATTCGTGTGAATTAACAAGCCTGTGATTCGTGATGATACACATGTAAAAATTGCTGAGCAAGAGATGCATGGTTCTGTCTGTGGGATTCGTGAAATGTTAAAGTCACATCAAGTTATTCAATTGGACTTACTGTTTCTTACATTTTGTAATAACCTTGAAGAGGTATTTGAAAGCATCTTTCAATTGACGTCTGAACGTTGCCTCTGCCAGTGCATAAATACACGTATTCGTGCATGAACTTAAGAATTGTAGCATATATGTGCTTTCCTGCAGAATAAATTTTGAGTCATTGAGATTGGAACCGATCGACTAGCTGCCACCTGAAATTTGTACACGGAGAAAATATAACATGTCCAACAGCCATAAAAGGAGGAAACTTCCTAAAATGAGAAATAATAAAATGATTGACTTTCTCCTGCTCTACCCTTTCAGTGTCACGTTTACTAATTTCATTCCTGTTGGCTCGGGGTCTCCTGTGGACTCCAGTAGCAACTCTAATGTATGTGACAGCCACTCCATTGAGCAGCAAAATAAGGAGGAACTGGAGACATGCGGTTTGATTGCGGTCAAACGTTTCGAACAATCTCCATGCAACCGACGTGTAATAGATATCTTTATGCTGCAGTACCAGCCTATTTTATCAATTATATATGTCTCATGTATGAGACAAAATAGAATGTTTATCAAACAGCATAGAACACAGAATACTCCTATAACTACAGATGCTACGTTTCCGGTGTTGTATTTCGTTTACATCTTCTGGTAACAAATGGTTATAAATCGATCAAAGGTAAAAGCGACAGTCAACCAGGAAGAGCAGTTTCGGGAACAGTAGAACGAGAAGAATTATCAGACGACATCCTGTTGTAGTGTTCAGTAAACTAGCTGCCGACGTAAAATCACTGCAACGACAATAACTAGGAGATCCATTCCTGCCATAGATACAAGGCATTGAGTGATGCATCCTGAAAGACCACATCTTCCTCGGGAAAATAACACTATCGTCACCAGATTGGCTATAAGAGACAAAGTGCCAGAGAAAATAAGTGTGAGCGGGAGAGAGTCAAACATTCAGATACAGCATCACACAGACAGACAAATCAAATGGGAAAAAATACACTTAATTCAGCAAAACGATAGCACAGAATTTGTACTATATATGCTGGAGTTAACCAACAAAATCAATCTTTTATTCATGTAATTTTAACGGTTTATTGACAAGAATATACGTCACAAATAATAATTGAACCCAGGATGCGAAATATTTCAGGATCATTATATTTAGAAACTTACAGTTTGGTGTAAACATAAGGAATTGAGATCCATTTCAGAAACAAATATTACAGAGTAACCATACTAAAATGGTTACAGAAAGCACATTGCGTCATACCTGATCATGGTAAACAATAACAATAGCCTCAGACACATGAAAAACCCTTCTTCAGCTCAGAGGTCAACGTTCCTTTCTCAAATATAAGGCCAGAATTGGGGCATTCGTTAATGATCACTCAAAGATAAATGTCATCTTCAGCTCATCAGATCCTGAAACACATAAATTCGCTTTAGGTCAAGAAAGTGGCAAATGTTCCTGCCACTCAAGTTCTATAGAATTGCCAGCTGAAGCAAAACAACAACGCAGTACTTGATTGCATAGCACACTTGATGAATTCCAATTCTTGCACATTTTCTGCAAGGCAGAAAGTGTGCAATGCAACGTTGACAAGATGCACAGAGTTTCAAGAATAACCTTGACTGCATCTCAGGAAAAAAGACGTCGCTCACTTGCGTGTCACTATAACAATGTTCATTCAATTCTTCCAGAAGTAACTGCGTATATAGCATCTGCAATACGCAGAGCAGAAATTCACAATGACAGCTACAACAAAACTCTCTAAACCCTGACCACCACCTGAAAGAAGAGCAAAGACGGCATAGCACTGGGTATAGCAACATCTGCAAGGTCCTCTGCAAGCTACTCATCTTCCTGGCTTGGAAACATATTTCCTGTCCTTTCGTGCCGCCATTTCAGTAGTCTGTAACTGCCTCCATCATCACATTTCGGTGTGCTTTCATAAAATGAACAACACTGGTTTAAACTGAGAAGATAACACATCAAGGGTATTGAGGGCAAGGGAACGCATGCTGTCCCAGCCAACTGTGCACATATTTCACGAAAATTTACAAAGTAAGTTCTAGAAATGAAAAATGGTGTTAAAGGAATCGTGCGAAATACAGAGATAGACATGATTGCGAATATGTACTTACTAATTATGTGAGGGAACAAGATTGTTATTGTAAACTTTCCTTTCGATACGAGAATGAATACCATTGATTGCCAGTGCTCACTGTCTCGGAGAGTCAGCTAACTTTCTTTCTGAATGTATGAAAAACAGAACGATGTAAACCTATAACACTGCTCCACTGATTAAATTCCAAGTTTATCAAACAGCTATTAATATAATAAAACATTTTTTGCGAACACACGTTTAAGCATCAGTATTTCAAATATATTGTGTTCTCATAATGTACCTGGTCCTCAAAAATCTGCAAGGTCAGAGTAATAGAGTAAAACAATCATCAATTTTGCAGGAGCATTCATTTTCAATAAGAATACTGAATTACTGACACTGTCTTCTGAAATAAGGATTATGATGCACTTATTTATATCTGATATTCACCACTAGAGTCACAATTATTTCTGACCATCGTTTGTACTTGGCATAGTCCTTATTGGAGAAAGACACATTCATGCAGCTATCTGGGATGGGTAGACTAGTTACTCATGTAATTGGTCGACACATCCATGAACACTATGGGCAATTCAGCATGATCAATTCACATAACATTCACATCTTTGGGTTGTGTGAGCAAACAGGTGCACTGGAAGACATCCGCGCAAAAACGGGGAGAATGTGCAAATTCAACACAAACAGTTGCCCAAGGCCAGAATCAGCAGAATTGCTAAATACAGAGCCACCATACCACATTGTAACTACCGAGCTGTTCTAATTTCCGTAACATCGCATAAACACACCCCTTGATAAATGATAAATTCAGACACAGGCTCTTACATACAACAGGAAACATCTTCCAAGGTGCTTTCAGACAGAATGCCAGTCAGCAAACATGTGTTGAGATTTGGAACGTTTCTACACTACAATAGCTTCTGCTCCGCCTCCAGCAGCTTTTGGGCTGCAAATTAACCAAATTAGAATATACCCGAATTGGGAGAACTGGCCATTCCACTGTCATTGTTAAACTAGTCTCCTTCCGAGATATAACTGCGTCTCTGCTTTTATGATCTCTCTTAAAGTAAAACGTTATGACAACTAACTCTTCAAACTTGACACTAAAAACGAATCAGTAATATACAAATATGGCTTCATTTTTAAAGCTATCAGTCTTAATTAATTTGTCTATAACCACGCAAATATTTACTACTATATTCTATTTCAGACACTTTACTCCTTCCACCAAAAACACTTGCATTTGTTTCTCACACAACGTTCTACAAAGTGACAGCAATAACGTTTTGTCGTTTTGAACATGCACAATGTTTAAATTGAATGGCTGATTCAATAAGCTCCATCTATACAGTCTGGGCTTTTGCCCTTAAATTTCTCCAAAAAACTTTATCGGATTATAATCAGTATATATAACTGTCTCAGACACTTTACCGCGATCGTTAACATTGAAATGTTGCAAAGCCAACACCAAACTCAAAGACTCCTTGTCAAGTTTCGAATATTTCTGCAAATGAATGTTCAGTTTCATGGAGAAATATCAGATAGGCCTTTCTATCTTGCCGTCGTCTTATTGTAGAGCACTGCACCGACAACCACCTGACTTGGAGTGATAGCCAACTTGAATGCTTTTGCGTAATTAGTTTTGGCTCACACGTGGGCAGTGATTAATAAAGCTTTCAGACACTCGACTATCCACCGAATCGTCTTATATTCCTTTGGCAATTCAAAGAGGGCAGCAGCCACACTGCTAAAGTTCCGAACGAATTTCTGGCAAACGCACTCAATCCCAGGAAATAACTTTTATTCTTCGTTATTGGAATTGCAACCTCTCTAATTACTTTTGTCAAATGATCATTTTGGTAACACGGCCCAGGAACATATCTTGGGCATTAGCAAATTCACCTGCATCTGGTTTATTGCAAAGTCTAACTCCCAAATTCAAGTGAATACCTCTGAAAAAATGCTGCAACATATATTTCCGTTTGTGACTGAAACCTGCCAGTTCCCTGATATATACCACACAATTGGTTACTCCAAAAACATACTTTATTGGTTAGTCTTTGAAATATGCCTGGTACACTCTTCATACCAAATTGATGCAGTCCATTCTGTGTTACCAAAGCCGCAACTGTCTTCGCTCTTTCAGATCAAGCTACCTAACTGCATCCTCTTGCAAACATAAGTTGGCTGTCCCACCTTTTCAATACAGTATTCCAAATGTGGAATCGGATATGAATCAGCCTTTGTAACTGTATTGACTTTGCATTCAGTACACACATGATGTATGGGGACCGTCTGGTATTGGCACCACTGCCAAGAGTGAGCTCCAATCAATGCATCTCACTTCGATTATGTTGTCTTGGAGCGTGCATTCACGTTTTTCTCAATCAGTGCCAACATCAGTGTGTATTGTCCATACAAATTAGCTAAATAGGAACAGTATTTCCTCTATCTACATCATGCATAATTTGGTAAGGACTTCCCAGCATATTCCCACATTTTTCCACATGCGATAGCAATGACTGTTCCACGCCACTTCGGTTTCCCTCTGGAAAGCAACTCAATGTTTTATTCCAATTGTTGCCAGATTGCTCATTGTTCGATTCAATTTGAAGATTGCTTAATTCCAAATTCTCTGAACTTGATTCATAACTGCGTCTTGCAACCAGTAACACATTCTCATTTTGCTTTCCTTCCCGGTCAAAATAACTGTTGAGGACATTCACATGACACACTCTGAGATTACTTTCTGCCTGGATTCGTTAACAAATCGCTCACTCCACTCAATTTCCTTTCGAGTTAATAAGGACCACTAAACTTTCCTTCTAAATGTTCACATATCACTGGAAGCAACAGTAAAACTTTATCTCTGCGAGCAAAAATGCGAGCTTTCCATTTCTTGTCTGCTTCCTGTTCTTCTTTTGTCCTAACCATTGGATCAAACGTGGCATGTGATAATTCCATTGCAATTTCCTGATATTTATTAATTGATTCCTCGTTGTGTTTCAAATGCTGGCTTTATGAATTTATTATCAGGAAAAATCCCCAAACTCTCCTTATAATACCTCAATCGCCTGACTTTCTACTGGCTTTTCCACCACAGTAATTAGCACTCCTACCTGTGATCCTTCTTTACCGTTAGCAAGGATAAATTATATTCCTGGAGCCGAGAGTTATTTCAGTATTGCTGCAAACAACTATTCGAATTTTCGCTGAAAACTCTAATCTCATCGTGCATAATTGACCATTTGCTGTCTCATTATTAATTCCACGTACCAACACTTTTTCTGGCAATAGTCTATCTGATTTGCATATCTCGTCACCTGTCAACATCCAACATGGACATGATTCAGTATCTCTTCATACTGTAACATATTTACCTGCTACTCCTGGCCTATGCGAGCAAACCTTACCTTCACAAGTAATTTGTTCAAAACGTTCTGGCACTTGTTGCTCCAAAACAGTATCACATTTTGGTGCAGTTTTCAGCCTCCACTGTGATTTCCTTGACCACTTCAACCAAATTCACAGGTTTTACCGGTATTCCTACATTATTCTTCCGAGTGCGTTTTCTAACCCATCAGCACTGTGATTTGACATGGCCTACTTTCTGCATTGAAAACACTGAGCTTTTTTTTTATTCTCTTTCCCTTTCATGAGTTTCATTTTTGCCGAAAATGTGTTGCTGGAAAAGCGCAGCAGGTCAGGCAGCATCCAGGGAACAGGAGAATCGACGTTTCGGGCATAAGCCTCTCCTCAGGAAGGTGATTTTCCAGCAACACATTTTCGGCTGCGCTTTTCCAGCAACACATTTTCGGCAGCGCTTTTCCAGCAACACATTTTTCGGCTCTGATCTCCAGCATCTGCAGACCTCACTTTCTCCTCATGAGTTTCATTTTAACCTTGGGTTGAGTTTATAGAGGTTTATGGTGGATAGTTTTCTGTACCAGAACATACCCCTCAAAATATACTAAAACGATAGCCTTAACTGCAGATTGTTTATTTCTGAAGTTAAAGCTTGATGTAAAAAGTTTTGTTGTGGATGAAATTCGATTCATCAATCTACGAACGTTGAAATAAAACACTTTATTCACGCGCTGTAAGTAAAATGCAGAAAATGTAAAAATAAAAAAAAACTGGCTTAATTGTCACTCTACCAAATGCTCTACAAAATAACACATTAGCAACTCTTTATTAACAGTTGGAATATAGTAACATCCCATTAGCACACCTTGGCAAAGGCAAATTCAGCAAAGCCGATTGTGTCTCATGCCAGTTTTAGTGGCAGGAAGAGAATACAAGCTTTTAGTTTAAACAGGGAGAAGAATATGAAGTTCCAGATTCAAATTAAAGAACCCAAAAAATGCTACTGATGTTTATAACTTGGTAAAAAAACGTCCATATTCCGTGGGAAATTGACCCCAAATATTCAGACTGCTTATTGTTGCAAACATGTTTTTTTTTATATATATCTTACAAGCTGCTTATTTTATTGAGTGCAGAGAAAGCTACTCAACTCGTCTGTCTCAATCTTTCTTCATTGCAATAAAAACAACAAAAAACATCACTTAAAGCCATACTACCATCACAATAGCTGAAGTCTTCTCCCAAGCTTCAGAGAGGGCAAAACCTGAGGACACAATTTCGTGGTGAAACTAGAAAGATTTATCAGCGACCTGGGGGAAACATTTCACTGAGAATGTTTTACTTGTTTGGTATGAGTTGCCTGAGCAAGCAGCAGAAGGGAGTCTGTATCCCAATCTTTAGTCAAACAGGTAATATTTCCAAATTAGAATTTATAAAATATTGTATTAATAATTTTGACGGTGTACTGAAATGGTTAATATTTAAAAGCAATTCAATACAGTCTGCATTAGACATACATACCTTGAAGGAAATAAAACTCAATCGAAAATGTGTATCAATGACGTCTACTAAATTATTTTTAAGGTTGTGTTATGCCAAAGGAAGTGATTTGCAAGAATTGCAGAAAATATTTATTGGGTTCAAATCAATTTCAAGGGAATGAAAAGCTGCCCAAGTTTCAAATAAAGGAAAAGAAAATATGAAAACAAATCAGTGAGACATATCAAGACAGACTGTCAGATATTTTTCAAGGATAAGTTAAAAGGGTAAATGTAATTAATCCAGATATATTGAGGCGGTACGTTGGCTCAGTGTTCAGCACTGATACCTCACAGTATCAGGGACTCGACTTCGTTTCTAGCCTTGGGTGACTGCCTTTGTGGAGTGTGCACTACCTCCATGCATCTTCGGGTTTCCTTCAGGTTCTCTGGTTTCCACCCACAATCCAAAAACTTGCAGGTTACGTGAATTATCCATTGTCAATTGTCCAAGGATGTGTAGGCTAGATGCGGTCGACTTGAGAATTGCAGTGATAATGTTGGTCTGGGTCGAATGCATTTTGAACTCGATGGCATAGACTCGATGGGCTGAATTGCATGCTTCCATAATAAGGGGATTCAATGACATCCGACTCCAGCAACACTATCCAGTTAACATAAAGAAATATCCCGTCGAATTACAGATCAGTCGAAGCAATTAATTTGCCTGGCATTAATTACTCAAACTGAAATTTTTTTTAAGCATGCAAGTAACCTTAAAATAAAAATATAATGATGACAAGGAATGATAAATACATATAAAATACCAAATGGCGAAGTAAGTCTTTTAAAAGAGGAAATCTCACCACGTCATCGACTCTGGAACATAACTGACTCCAGTTCCAAACGATACATTTCTCCATTAAGCATCTTTCGATTTACCTGACAAAACTTTCACTTACACTAAAGCTGCAAAACGAATTACGGCATGAATCAAAATGGACTGAGAAAACAGTTTCAAAGGGTTGATTTGTACATTTTCATATGTGCATAGGTAACTACTTGTGTCTTTGTGTGCAACACTCACGCAAAAATCTGCAGAGTGTGCTGAGATTTGATAATACTTAAGAATCAGCTTGGAGTGCTTTGATGTGAAGGCACCAGGTTTGAATTTAACCAATTATTTTAATGTGTGCCCACGATACCAAAAAGCTATTGAATTTGAATATCACTGCATTGATAAATTGGACCAATCAGTCAGAGACAAATTAGTCAGAGACAACTACCCATCGAATCGGAAAGGAGTTGTCATCCGAAAGGGGATCTCAAAGGAAATCTCCCAGAAGGCACCCTCTTTGAGATGTAACAAGAAACGTTATACAAAGAAAATTGCTGTAAAGATTAAGAAGTCCCAAAGAGAAGACAGAACAATTGGTACGTTGGAAGAAAACAGCAGATTCGGACGACTGGAACAAAGACTGCTGGAGTGCTTTGATGTGAAGGCACCGGGTTTGAATTTAACCAATTATTTTAATGTGTGCCCACGATATCAAAAAGCTATTGAATTTGAATATCACTGCATTGATAAATTGGACCAATCAGTCAGAGACAAATTAGTCAGAGACAACTACCCATCGAATCGGAAAGGAGTTGTCATCCGAAAGGGGATCTCAAAGGACATCTCCCAGAAGGCACCCTCTTTGAGAGGGAACAAGAAACGTTATACAAAGAAAATTGCTGTAAAAATTAAGAAGTCCCAAAGAGAAGACAGAACAATTGGTACGTTGGAAGAAAACAGCACATTCGGACGACTGGAACAAAGACTGCTCAGAGACTGGATGAACTTTGAGACTCCAATTTAATGTTTAATAACTGTCCAATTGGAGCAGCATTGTAATCCAGATGGAGTTAGATAGGGAAATGTTGGCAAAAAGGAAGCTCGGATTTCTCAGTCGTTTTAGTTTAGTGTTTACTGTTATAGATAAATAAGTAAATAGTTATTTTTCCACAAAAAGTGGAAATCAAGGGTGTTCAGTAACTCAGTCACATTTAGCAGAGTACGAAGCAAGGTGAGCTTTTAATAGAATTTTCAATTAGCAGAGAGGCTCGAACTTTAGAAGACAGGGTAAGGCATCAAGGTTAGAAGTAAACAATAGGTGGTGAGATAGAGATAGAGAGTCTGCAAAACTGATGTGCAGAAAACAAAGTGGATAACGATCACCCCCTAAGTAAATGTGCAACAGCTAATTGGGACTCTTACTGGACAATAATTGCATGTGCATTTTTGTAGACAATAGTCTGTGATAACAAGGCCTGGTGTGTCCCGGAGGAGGAAAACGTGGAAAGTTGTTCAACCATTAAAAATGTTGAATTCATCATTGAGCCCAGAAGGATGCCGTATTCCCAAACGGAAAATGAGGTTCTGACAATTCAGCTTACGCTGAACTTCGCTGAAGCACTGCAGAGATGTTGATCAGTGAACAATGCGCTGTGTTGAATTGCTAGGCAACGCGAACCTCGGGAAATTGGTTTTGTGCGTCATATATTTGCCTTCCAGGAAGCAGTCGCACACTCTATGCTTTGTTTCCGCAATGTAGAGCACCCTACATTGTGAGTAGCGAACATAGAAGACTATACTGAGTGAAGTTCAGGTAAAGCAGTGCTTCACCTGGAAAATGTGATTGCGCCCATAGATACTGAGACGGGAGGAAGTCACCAGGCAGGTGTAACACTTTCTGTGGTTGCAGCAGAAGGCGTCGTGACGCTGTGGGGGTTGCATTGGGAATGGACAATGGGGTACTGGCCGGAGTGGTTCTTGTGGAAGGCTGACAAGACAGAAGGAAATATGTGTCTGGTGGTTCATCCATCTGGAGGCAGCAAAGACAATGCCTTATGCTGCTATCTTAATATGCAAATATTAATCAATACATAGTCAGTATTGGTCGAGAGAGATTCGGCTGCATTTCTTTTGGGATCAGTGAGTGGACGAGAATTCCTGCAATTCATATATTTCAACTGAAGATACGTGGATTTTCTACCATACTGGAAAACAACATTAATTAATTAATTAACTGTAATGATATTTTACCTTATAATTTGCTGTACCTGATTGAAGAAGCTTGCTTTCCAAAATTAATCTGCTGCATCTTCAATATTAGTGCAGATGAACAACTGTAACGAAGACACACAAATGACCCTAATGTATTTTGAGACATTGCATGATGTAAGAATATTCACTGTGATAAGAGAACTTGAAAAATATTCATATCGAAAAATGTAAATTGTGATGCATTCAAATTTCTGAAATGTGTTTAACTTCAGTGCATTAATACCTCGATCAAGTTTATATTCAGTGGAAAATTGCCCACGATTGAGATGCTTCATTGATTGTGCAAACATAACATTCAAAACAGAATTTTGAATTGAGAAAGTATTGTAATACATCTTGCAAGTGATGCCCCAGAAGTGACATCCTATCTGTATCATCTGTCTATAGTTGCAAAATAACCCTTCCTTCGATTTGAACTCAATGTAATATTCTGCTGTGGTTGGTTCAACACTTCAGTTGAAACTAATCAAACCTTTGTGAATGTAAATGTAAAGGTAGAAATCGTAGATTAGATGATTGAATCAATTCCAGACAACAAACATTTTTCTGTATAGAGCGCAGCATTAATACAGCTATCAATGCTGGGACCGCAGCTTTTTACAGTATATATTAATGGTACAGAAGATGGTATTAATAGTAACGATAGCAAATTTGCTGATGATTCAAAGCTGGGTGGCAGGGTGAAATGTGAAGAGGATGTTAGGAGATTACAGAATGACTTGGACATTTTAGGTGAGTGGACAGATGCATGGCAGAAGCAGTTTAGTGTGGACAGATGTATGGTTATCCACTTTGGTGACAAGAACAGGAAGGCAGATTACTATCTAAATGGAGTCAAGTTAGGTAAAGGGGCAGTACAAAGATGTCTGGGTGTTCTTGTACACCAGTCAATGAAGGCAAGCATGCAGGTACTGCAGGTAGTGAAGAAAGCTAATAGCATGCCGGCCTTCATAACAAGAGGGATTGAGTTAGAAGGAAAGAGGTTCTTCTGCAGCTGTACAGGGCCCTGGTGAGACCGCACCTGGCATATTGTGTGAAGTTTTGGTCTCCAAGTTTGAGGAAAGACATTCTGGCTATTGAGGGAGTGCAGCGTAGGTTCACGAGGTCAATTCCTGGAATGGCAGGACTATCTTAGATTGGAAAATTGGAGCGACTTGGCTGGTATTCCCTTGAGTTTAGAAGACTGAGAGGAGATATGATTGAGACGTATAAGATTATTAAAGGATTGGGCACTCTGAAGGCAGGAAACATGTTTCCGCTGATGGGTGAGTCCCGAACCAGAGCTGGTATTCCCTTGAGTTTAGAAGACTGAGAGGAGATATGATTGAGACGTATAAGATTATTAAAGGATTGGGCACTCTGAAGGCAGGAAACATGTTTCCGCTGATGGGTGAGTCCCGAACCAGAGGACACAGCTTAAAAATAAGGAGTAGACCATTTAGGACAGAGATGAGGAGAAACTTCTTCACCCAGAGAGTCGTGGGTGTGTGGAATGCTCTGTCCCAGAGGGCAGTGGAGGCCCAGTCT
>NC_057758.1:5143544-5167751 GCF_004010195.1 Chiloscyllium plagiosum
ACAGAATTTTATATTTGGACAGAACATGGGAAAGTGTCTTTCGTAGCAATCACCAAGCTCCACCAGACCTGGAAGTTCTGATGCAAACAAAGAATAGGAAACTTCACTCTGAACTTAATTTGAGTCGATATGCTCTGGGGGTTCTTTATTGTATAATGTGGGAAATGTTTTGCTTTGTATTTCCTTTGTGTTCGATTATTTTTGGTTGCTATTGTTTCAGAGTGAAAGAAGTTCAGAACATTAATATGCAGATTTCCAAATAACCAGACACAGATGTTAAATACCATCCGAACTTTGAACTGGGTAAATGATGGATAATTATTTTAGAATACTAAAATTGATTTATCCTTTTTATATTAGTCATGAAAGCCAAGAGAGGGATTCCTTGAAGAGGGTGGAGGCAGTGTCTAGCAGTGTCTCAGGGAGAGGTGTGCACCATTGGAGATGGAGTGCTCTAATTCTCCCTTCAATTCTTTTTTTATCACGACCCTGCTTTCCACTTAGTCTTTCATGAAAACATTGCCCTTAACGTGCTCTGTTTGCCACCGATTCACCGGCTACATAACTCCATATCAGTATTTATAGGTATTTTCAACAAATATATAATCAGAAGCTTAGAAAATCCTCACTTCAGAGGACTAATTCGGAGTTGGCGAAGGAAAGCAAAATCCAATAAAAATTCCCGAGATAAGGGAAGACATACTTGTTCAGAAATCGTGAAAAATCCATGTGAAAAGATATGGATTTTGAATCCATTCATATAGAGCGAACAGGGTAGAGTGAAGTAAGATAAATTGCTTTGATGTGGAGTTGAGGGAATTGACCACTATGTAACTCCAGCTCGTACTGTCATTCGATGAAATCATTACTGATCTTATTTTAACCGCAAACCCACAGATTGCTCCACCGCAAAAATGTCTCACTCCATAACTTGCATGTAGATGCGAATGTGTTTGATTTTTCCAATAACTACCTCGGGCTGAATCGGCAAATTTAGATTTGATATTCTAAAACTGCATGCTCAGACTAAAGTTGAACCGTTTGAGTTAAAACCGAAACCAGAAGAGAAAATGCTGGAAAATCTCAGCAGGACTGGCAGCATCTGTAAGGAGAGAAAGGAGCTGACATTTCGAGTCTAACTGACCTGCGAGACCTGCTGAGATTTTCCAGCATTTTCTCTTTTGGTTTCAGATTCCAGCAACCGCAGTAATTTGCTTTTATCCATGAGTTAAAACCGATGTCAGTTGTATGGTCCACATGTCAGTTTAACAAATTCTGCCAGCCCCGGTGATCTTTGACGCCATGACTGAATGCAAGAAAACATAAAAAAGAAACAAAAAAAGTATTTTGTAACGATAGCGCTTTTCTATGTCTGTGTTTCACTGATTTTAGCACCGTGTCACACTGATGACTTAATCCACTGTTTCAATCTTGCATGGACATGTCACATTCACACATTTAAAAAGATCTATGTTCTAGTTAATGCTGAATAATCGATTATTTTACTTAGATTTATTTGTCATGTGTGGTCAAGTATAGAATTACAGGAGTACAGTGAAAATTGTCCAATCTTACCACACATGACGTTGTCTTAGGTATAAAGTACCATGATTTAAATAAAAATGTACAAAATACTAAGGGAAACAAGAATTGTAAAGGTTATGTTTTAGTTCATAGAATATTAGAAAAATAAAGAAAGAGTTAGCAATTAGAATATTAGAAAAATAAAGAAAGAGTTAGCAATTAAGTTTCTCGCAATTCAAACTGTGTTAACAAAGGAATATATTAAAAGTCCACCACTTACCTCGCTCTGCTGCCTGTTCTCAACGCCACTGCCACAAGTAAGGTGGCTGCTGCTGAAACTGCCACTTTTTCGATTGCAAATTTCTGATGAAGGGCTGATGCCTGAAATGTCCATTATCCTGCTGCTTGAATGCTATTTCTCCTGCATGTGCGGTCCATGTTTCTCCTCGCCGATCCAATCACCGCTGGTGCCTGTGGCACATACATGGGCAGGATCCACTCGCACGCCTAGGCGAGATACTGCCATGAACTGCTGAGAGACCAGGCTGAGAGCCGTCTTGAGACCAGGCTGGGCCCCGGCTCAGAGAGGCCAAACAGAGAGCCGCGGAAAGTTCAAATGTGGGATAAAGAAAAAAGAAAAGCGAGAGAATAGTGAATAAAGCAGAAGGAACGGAAGTGCTCCCTTTCAAATATCCTACCACGCTGCTTTTAAATTAGATTATCACCTTTATCGTTTTAACGGGGACTGCTGCTTCTATCACATTCTGAAGTCAGGAGCAATGATCCCCAGTTTGGTGGATTGTTGATAACAGCGAAATATGTTTGATCTCACCGCTCCACTCTGAGAATGTCTTCCTTTGACAACCTGGGGATGAGATGTTTAAGCTGTAGTAATCACCGTCATAGGAGTTATTTTGAAAGTTTGGACTCCGCATCTCCAAACCTCTGTGATCGAAAGTGGACAAATGGACTGTTGCGGTGTATAGTAGGCCATGAATTACAAATGCCACAGCTTAATTTTGATGGAATGGAGTTTCATACAAACGGTTCTGTTTTTTGTCCTAATTCCGTAAGGGACTTTCTGAAAAAGATAAATAAGGTGAGACGAAGTGATCAGTGTATTTGATGCAATATCTCGCTTCATGTCATGGTAACTACAAAGATTTCTACTTCTGCTGGTGAACCGTTGCAATACTGTGAAATGTGAATGATCATGTAATGACATTAGTGGATCAGTTTTAAAAAATGCAAATTTTTACTCTTTCTCTTGTCAAAAACCGTGAGTCATAAGTGATTTTACTATTACAATCACAGAGACCTGCTGCTTCAGACAAGACAGTGACGGAAGCAAAATGTGGAGGGAGATGTTGGAATGTTGGTGGGGGATGATATCACGACTGTGCTAATGGAGGACATAATAGAAGGCTTGTATGGTGAGGCGTTATGGGTGGAGCTGAGAAATAAAGAGGATGCAGTTACATTGTTGGGACTGTATTACACGCCTCCCAACAGTTAGCGTGAGGTAGAAGAACAAATCGGTAAACAGATCATGTCGAGTCAACAGGATGGTGGTGATGGGTGATTTTAATTTTCCCAACATTGACTGGGATACAACAAGTGTTAGAGGTCTGGATGGGGCAGAATTTGTAAAAGCATCGAGTGTTTTCTAGGCCAGTGTGTCAATCGTCCGACGAGGGAAAAGCCATATTGGACCTGGTGTTGGGAAACGAGCCTGGCCATATAGTAAAGGTTGCGGTGGGGGATTTCTTTGGGAGCAGAGACCACAATTCTGAAAATTTAGTATACTTGTAGACAAAGATTAGAATGGCTGTAAGAGAAGAGCACTAAACTGGGCCAAGGGCAATTATGTCAAAATTAGTCAGGACCTGGGAAATGAAGATTGGAGGCATCAATTTGAAGGGAATTCCTCATTTGATGTTTGGGAGGCTTTCAAAGATAGGTTAAAGTGAGGGCAGGATAGGCATATCCTGTTTAAAGCAAAGGATAGGAAAGCCAAGATTCGTGAACCATGGACGAGAGGAGAAATCGTGACAGCAGCCAAGTGGAAAAGGGAAGTGTACATAAACTCCAGGCACCTTAGAACAGAATGGACCCCGGAGGATTATCGAGAGAGTAGCACCAGTCTTAAACGAGGAATCAAGCCGTCTAAAATTGGTCATGAAATAGCTTTAGTGAGCAGAATTAAGAAGAATCCGAAAGCCTTTTTTTTTATTATAGAAGAACCAAGCCGGTAAATCGAGAAAGAATTGGTCCAATAAAGGTTTAGGAAGGAGGACTGTGTATCGACCCTAAGAAAATGTGTGAGATTCCGATTTATTACTTTGCAGCAGTGTTTACTGAGGAGAGAGACATCATGAATGTTGAGATTCGAGATAGAAATTTGATTTCGCTGGATCACGTTGACAAATGTAGAGAAGATGTTGGATATGCTAGAGATTAACAAGGTGGACAAATCCCCAGGACCGGAATGGACCTTTCCCCGTTTTCTGAGAGAGTTGAGAGAGGAAATAGTTGGGGCTCTGACAGATATCTTTGTAGAATACTTAAATACAGGTGATGTGTCTGACGATTGGAGGCTTTCTCGTGTTGCCGTCTTGTACAAAAAGGATAATAAGGATATTCCGGGTAACTGAAAATCAGTGAGCCTGACCTCAGTGGTGGAAAAGTTATTTGAGAAAGTACTGAGGGATAAAATTCATTTTTATTTGGAAAGGAATGGTCTTACCAATGATAGGCAACATGGCTTTCTTCGGGAGAGATCGTGCCTTAACAACTTAATAAAGTTTTTTGAGGAGGTGACCAATTTGATAGCTGAAGGAAGGGCTTTAAATGTCATATACATGGACCTAAATAGGGCGTTTGATAAGGTTCCCCGTGGTACACTAATGTTGAAAGTGAAGTCACAAGGTGTTCCAGTTAAGTCGATAAAGAAAAATACTTTTTTTAGATTAGATTAGATTACATTACAGTGTGGAAACAGGCCCTTCGGCCCAACAAGTCCACACCGACCCGAAACCCACCCATACCCCTACATTTACCCCTTACCTAACACTACGGGCAATTTAGCATGGCCAATTCACCTGACCCTGCACATCTTTTGGACTGTGGGAGGAAACCGGAGCACCCTGAGGAAACACACACAGACACGGGGAGAACGTGCAAACTCCACACAGTCAGTCGCCTGAGGCGGGAATTGAACCCGGGTCTCTGGCGCTGTGAGGCAGCAGTGCTAACCACTGTGCCACCGTGCCGCCCCATTTGTTGAGCAATAGGTGACAGTCGTAGTTGAAGGGTGTTTCTCGAAATGGAGAAAGGTGACCAGTTATTATTCCACAGAGATCAGTGCTGGGGTCACTGTTGTTTGCGATATACACAAATGATCTGGAAGAAAGTAATGTTCGTATGATCAGAAAAAGTTGCAGATTACACACAGATTTGTGGAGTAGCAGAAAGCATAGGGAACTGACAAAGAATACAAGAGAATGTAGATAGACGGGTGAGTTCGGTGGAGAAGTTGCAGATGGAGTTCAATCCAGGCAAATGTGAGGTGATGCATTTTGGGAAGTCTAATTCTCGAGCGAATGAAACAGTAAACGCAAGAGCCTTGGCAAAAGTTGATGAGCAGAGCGATCTTGGATTTCAGGTCCATTGTACCCTGAAGGTTGCTGCACAGTTGGAGAGAGTAATCAAGAAGGCATATGGTATGCTTACTTTCATCGGACATCATATTGAGTATAAGAGCTGTCAGTGCATGTTCAAATTGTGCACGGAATTTTCGTCGCATTTAAAATTTTGTGTACAGTTCTGCTCTCCACATTACCAAAAGGAGGTAGACCATTTGGAGACGATGCAGAAAGGTTTACGAGAATGTTGCCGGGTATGGAAGTTGCTAGCTATGAAGAGAGGTTGAGGAGGTTCGGATTGCTTCCATTAGAAAACAAGGAGATTGAGGGGTGACCTGATTGAGTGCGACAAAATCATTAAGGGCACAGACTGGTCGAGATAGAGATATGCTTTTTTCCCAATAAGTAACATATTAGTTGAAGGGAGTTTCTCAAAATGGAGAAAGATGACCAGTTATGTTCTACATGGATCAGTGCTGGGGTCATTGGGATGTTCAATGGTGTTCAATACACCCATTCGAAGGAAAGCAAGAGGAGAAGGTGTTAATGTTCGAAGGAGAAAAATGTTCAGAGTGCTCTGAATTGAACTGCCCTCAAATCAAAATGAACAATTAGCAAGTTGTCAGAAATTGAGATACGTTATTGAGTTACTGTCCACAAAAAAGTCTAAATGACTTGGAATAGTTACTACTACCACATGGAGAGTTATGCGGACATGAACAGGGAAGGACAAAACAAGTTGGTCATGATGCAAATGTAGGAAATGATGCTACAGTTAGGCAATATCCTTGTCGAAATAATTCTCGAAAGTTAGCATTATTTTAGAAGGAAATACAGTGCATCCTACAAGATGGGAGGAAGGAAGTGAATTACAGTGACTGAAGCTCACTCGTAGTCATGGTGCTAAAACTAAATGGTACCCAACGGTTATATGTGGACTATCATAAATTCAACGCTGATAGAAAGACTGATGCATATCCAATGCCACTGTTGGAGGACTGTGTCGCAAGGTGGGATTAGCAACAGATATTTCTAAATTGGACTTGGTCAGAAGCTACTGGCAAGTGCCTCTGTCAGAGAAAAATAGGGCAATTTCGGCCTTCGTAAAGTGAAAAGGACTATATCAGTTAAAAGTCATGCTATTTGGTAGGAAAAACGCTCCAGCCACATTTCAGAGACTGACTAATATGATCATTGCTGGGTTACCCAACTGTATTGTTTATATTGATAACCTGGTGGTTTTTAGTCTCTCATGGAAGGAACAGTTACAGCATTTATCGGACTTGTTTGATCAAATTTGGACTCTGCCAATTAAAGTTATGCTATTAGGTATAAGCAAACTCCAAACGCATTTCAACTACTAACCAATAATTTCATTTCTGGATTAAACAAATGAGTGGTGTACAACAGTGCCATGGTGATATCTAGTCACACTTGGAAACAACATTTGCAGCATCTATCAAAATTTTTCGATCAACGTCAGGAGGTAACCTTGGTGAGGAGCCCATCCTCCAAAAGATTTTGCAGTAGGGCTTATGCTCAAAACACCGACTCTCCTGCTCTTCTAATGCTGTCTGACTGGTTGTGTTTTTCCAGTACCACATTTATTGACTCTGACCTCCAGCAGCTGTAGTCCTTACTTTCTTCCAGGCCTAGTGATCAACGTATCTGAGAGGGAGTTTGCAACACCTGTGACATTTCTTTGATAATAGAAAGATGGCCGCACGCAATGTGAAAAGAAAGATTATTGGGGTGTGTCTGACACCATAGATGAAGAGGGGAGAACTATGATTTCAGGATTGACTGGGTTTTATAGAAAGTTCCGACTGCATTGTAGCAGTGCAGTTGCTCCACTGAATAACTTATTGAAGAAGAACAGGAGATTTCAAGAGTCAACGGGCTGTCTAAAAGTCACGTTAAAGATGGCCACAGTGTAAAGCACTACTCATTACAGAAAACCTTTCCAGATGACTATGGGTGCATGTGCTCTGGGTACCAGTGCTGTACTCTTACAAGAAGACGACGGGAAAGACCTATTGATATTTTCTTCCAGATAATTGAGTGCTCAGCAACAGAAACAGTCCACAGTTCAGCCAGAAATCTCCAGTTTAGTGATGGCTTTACAACATTTCATAATTTATATTCCCAGGAACATGCCTGAGCATCACCCCTTAAAACTTTTGGATCAAATTAAGGGCAGAAGTTCCAGACTGTTTCAATGGAGATTACTTTTGCAGCCATACAAATTCCAAATTTTACACGTGGCAGGAAGATAAAACATAATTGCCGTCGCGTTAACACAACATTGGTGATGAAAGATGGAGATATTCAGTGGCAGGAGTAATGGGCAGAAATAGATTGTAGGTGTCTTTGCTTGTAGACTTGCCATCTATGTCAAGTATACATTTTTACTGGCAGAGTAGGTCCAATGGTTTCAAAAATTAAGCCTCCTTTTATTCAAGGGACACGTGTGACGATGCTGTTAATTTAAGGAGTTTTCTTGTCCTGTATTTATTTTAAAGAGAGGTTCTAAGTTAGAAGTTCAGATATGGTTACTGGAGACCAATTAAAAAAAAAGACTTTGGAGGCCTTGGAGTTTTTTTACGCAGCCTGAATGAGTCAGGCCAGCTCTCACAGATCAAGATTTCTCATCAGCCTCAGGAGCTATTGGAGTCTTGGAAGAGTTAAAGCTTCAGTGAGTCTCATGTCTTCTACACCGCAAAAGTGAGGATTATAGATGCTGGAAATCAGAGTCTAGATTACAGCTGTGCTGGAAGAGCACAGCATGTCAGGCAGCATCTGAGGAGAAGTTAAATCGACGGATAATACCCTGCTGACGCAACAACGAGATTAACTAAACCGAAAGTGATCATTATATCGAGGACAGAACGATGGTCTTGAGGGTCCATTACTTGTGCTGTGTATTGGGTTCATGTTCGAGATAGAAGGCATGCGATCTTAGACTGTGTATTCAAGGGCAAATGAATAATTAGTATTGAGTTGTGAGAGAAGGAACGTTCGGATGAAGAATAATATCCTCAAATCAGACCACACTGGGTTAATTGTTAAGGGTTATTTGGACATGTCAATGAGCAATTGATACAAAGTGGGAAGGTACATGAAAAATCCATCTGGTTTAAAATAATTTTGTTTTGGCTGCGAGGTAACTGCATGATACCTTGATTGTCTGCCTGTAACATTTTTAAGTAGTGAGCATGGAGACACCCAAACCCGAAAAGTACTGAAATGAAAATTCAGCCCATAACCACAGATTCAGAATAATATCAGAATCAAGGATTGAGCCCTGCCCATGGGACGGTTCACTATCCAATCAGATTCGTGAGGCTGACGCCTTCGCACTTCAACATCGGACAAGATTCGATGACAGGTGCTGTGGAAAATTAAATAGAGCTCTGTCTGCCAGCCGTCAGCCTGGAAAACCCAATTTGTTAAAGGCACTGTAACACATGTTCGATAATAAATTCACATCTTATTGTACATATATATATGAAGCAGACTAAGTAAATGAATTTTCCTTTCAGAAGTGTGTTCGTGTCTTCTTAACATTCGACTTGATCAGACCTGAAAGAACACGTTTCCAGCCTAACAATACAAAGACCGGTTGGATATGAAAAACTACAACATGACAGAATAATGGAAATATTCTTTGCCTGGCATTGCGAGGCACGAACGACGAACGTGATTGGCTAGCTGTCAGGCTAAGTCTGCACATTAACGAGATCTTGTTGCATTCTTTACTCAGAGGGTAGTCAGGGTATGGAATGCTTTGCCTGCAACGGTAGTAGATTCGCCAACTTTAAGTGCATTTAAGTCGTCATTGGGCAGGCAAATGCGCATACATGGAATAGTGTAGGTGGGATGGGCTTCAGAGTAGTATGACAGTGTGGCGCAACATCGAGGGCCGAAGGGCCTGCACTGCGCTGTAATGTTTTATGTTCTCTGTTCTATGTAGACTGCTTCAGTATCTCAGAAGTTGCGAATAGTGTTGAACATCGTGCAATCATGACTTAACACACCACTTCTGACCTTATGATGGCGGGAAGGTCATTGAAGAAGCAGCTGAAGATTGTTGGGTCTGGGGCATTACCCTGATGAACTTCTGCAGCAATACCCTGGAGCTAAATGCATTGACATCCAACAATGACAGTCATTTTCCTATGTGCCGGCATATCACGAACTAGCAGAGCGTTTGCCCCCGGTGCACAATCATCCCAGTTTTTTTCCCTGTCAGTGTTTGATGCCACAACCCATCGAACGCTGTCTTGGTGTCAAGTTCTGTCACTTTGTGCATGTTTGAAGCATTGCTAAAATTAGGTAAGGAGCTCAATGGTTCTGGGGGATCCATGTCGGGCATCATTATGCAGATGAGCTCTGAGCAGGTTCTGTTTGGTAACACTGCTGATGACAACTTTCATTACTTTACTGATGAGTGAGAGAGGGCTTAAGGGATGTTAACTGACTTGGATGTATTTATCCAGATCTTGTTTCTATACAGGATATAATTGTGCAATGTTCCACACAGTTGGGCAGATGCCTGCGCTGTAACTGTACTGAAACAGATTGATTCAGGGAGTAGCGGGTTCTTGAGCTCAGTCCTGTTCTATAGCCGGAATGTTGCAAACGCCCATCGCTTCTGAATTGTCCAGTGCCGCCAAACATTTCCAATATCACTGGATATGAAAGTATTAAGAATTCTTCAGACTTATATTTACATTGATTTATTGCATTCTTCCATCGTTGGGGACAGAGACACTTGTGGAGCCAGCTCCTGTGGTGAGTTATTTAATTGATTCCCACCATGATAAACTGGATATATCACGGGATCAGAGCTTAGACGTGATCCGTTGATTGTGACATCAGTTAACAATGTTTATCACTTCCTGCTTCTGCTGTCTGGCACGTGATTTTGTCGAAGTAAATTTGCAACCATATCATTCGTCAATGCATCTAATTTTACCTGCCAGCACTGATCGTTTTGGCACACATTTTCCAACTTGTAAAATATCTAACTTTGCAGGTCTTCTACTTTTTGTTTTCTCGCTAATCTATTCGGATGTCAATAGGTGACATTTTTCACCTGAGTCTCTGTTTGGCAATAGTCTATCTGATTTGCATCTCTCGTCACCTGTCAACATCCAACATGGACATGATTCAGTATCTCTTCATACTGTAACATATTTACCTGCTACTCCTGGCCTATGCGAGCAAACCTTACCTTCACAAGTAATTTGTTCAAAACGTTCTGACACTTGTTGCTCCAAAACAGTATTACATTTTGGTGCAGTTTTCAGCCTCCACTGTGATTTCCTTGACTAATTCAACCAAATTCACAGGTTTTACCGGTATTCCTACATTATTCTTCCGAGTGCGTTTTCTAACCCATCAGCACTGTGATTTGACATGGCCTACTTTATGCATTGAAAACACTGAGCGTTTTTTTTATTCTCTTTCCCTTTCATGAGTTTCATTTTTGCCGAAAATGTGTTGCTGGAAAAGCGCAGCAGGTCAGGCAGCATCCAGGGAACAGGAGAATCGACGTTTGGGGCATAAGCCCTTCTTCAGGAATGTGATTTTCCAGCAACACATTTTCGGCTGCGCTTTTCCAGCAACACATATTCGGCAGCGCTTTTCCAGCAACACATTTTCGGCTCTGATCTCCAGCATCTGCAGACCTCACTTTCTCCTCATGAGTTTCATTTTTACCTTGGGTTGAGTTTATAGAAGTTTATGGTGGATAGTTTTCTGTTCCCCTCAAAATATACTAAAACGATAGCCTTAACTGCAGATTGTTTATTTCTGAAGTTAAAGCTCGATGTAAAAAGTTTTGTTGTGGGTGAAATTCGATTCGTCAAATACGAACGTTGAAATAAAACACTTTATTCACGCGCTGTAAGTAAAATGCAGAAAATGTAAAAATAAAAAAAAACTGGCTTAATTGTCACTCTACCAAATGCTCTACAAAATAACACATTAGCAACTCTTTATTAACAGTTGGAATATAGTAACATCCCATTAGCACACCTTGGCAAAGGCAAATTCAGCAAAGCCGATTGTGTCTCATGCCAGTTTTAGTGGCAGGAAGAGAATATAAGCTTTTAGTTTAAACAGGGAGAAGAATATGAAGTTCCAGATTCAAATGAAAGAACCCAAAAAATGCTACTGATATTTATAACTTGGAAAAAGAACGTCCATATTCCGTGGGAAATTGACCCCAAATATTCAGACTGCTTATTGTTGCAAACATGTTTTTTTTATATATATCTTACAAGCTGCTTATTTTATTGAGTGCAGAGAAAGCTACTCAACTAGTCTGTCTCAATCTTTCTTCATTGCAATAAAAAGAACAAAAAACATCACTTAAAGCCATACTACCATCACAATAGCTGAAGTCTTCTCCCAAGCTTCAGAGAGGGCAAAACCTGAGGACACAATTTCATGGTGAAACTAAAAAGATTTATCAGCGACCTGGGGGAAACATTTCACTGAGAATGTTTTACTTGTTTGGTATGAGTTGCCTGAGCAAGCAGCAGAAGGGAGTCTGTATCCGAATCTTTAGTCAAACAGGTAATATTTCTAAATTAGAATTTATAAAATATTGTATTAATAATTTTGACGGTGTACTGAAATGGTTAATATTTAAAAGCAATTCAATACAGTCTGCATTAGACATACATACCTTGAAGGAAATAAAACTCAATCGAAAATGTGTATCAATGACGTCTACTAAATTATTTTTAAGGTTGTGTTATGCCAAAGGAAGTGATTTGCAAGAATTGCAGAAAATATTTATTGGGTTCAAATCAATTTCAAGGGAATGAAAAGCTGCCCAAGTTTCAAATAAAGGAAAAGAAAATATGAAAACAAATCAGTGAGACATATCAAGACAGACTGTCAGATATTTTTCAAGGATAAGTTAAAAGGGTAAATGTAATTAATCCAGATATATTGAGGCGGTACGTTGGCTCAGTGTTCAGCACTGATACCTCACAGTATCAGGGACTCGACTTCGTTTCTAGCCTTGGGTGACTGCCTTTGTGGAGTGTGCACTACCTCCATGCATCTTCGGGTTTCCTTCAGGTTCTCTGGTTTCCACCCACAATCCAAAAACTTGCAGGTTACGTGAATTATCCATTGTCAATTGTCCAAGGATGTGTAGGCTAGATGCGGTCGACTTGAGAATTGCAGTGATAATGTTGGTCTGGGTCGAATGCATTTTGAACTCGATGGCATAGACTCGATGGGCTGAATTGCATGCTTCCATAATAAGGGGATTCAATGACATCCGACTCCAGCAACACTATCCAGTTAACATAAAGAAATATCCCATCGAATTACAGATCAATCGAAGCAATTAATTTGCCTGGCATTAATTACTCAAACTGAAATTTTATTAAAGCATGCAAGTAACCTTAAAATAAAAATATAATGATGACAAGGAATGATAAATACATATAAAATACCAAATGGCGAAGTAAGTCTTTTAAAAGAGGAAATCTCACCACGTCATCGACTCTGGAACATAACTGACTCCAGTTCCAAACGATACATTTCTCCATTAAGCATCTTTCGATTTACCTGACAAAACTTTCACTTACACTAAAGCTGCAAAACGAATTACGGCATGAATCAAAATGGACTGAGAAAACAGTTTCAAAGGGTTGATTTGTACATTTTCATATGTGCATAGGTAACTACTTGTGTCTTTGTGTGCAACACTCACGCAAAAATCTGCAGAGTGTGCTGAGATTTGATAATACTTAAGAATCAGCTTGGAGTGCTTTGATGTGAAGGCACCAGGTTTGAATTTAACCAATTATTTTAATGTGTGCCCACGATACCAAAAAGCTATTGAATTTGAATATCACTGCATTGATAAATTGGACCAATCAGTCAGAGACAAATTAGTCAGAGACAACTACCCATCGAATCGGAAAGGAGTTGTCATCCGAAAGGGGATCTCAAAGGAAATCTCCCAGAAGGCACCCTCTTTGAGAGGTAACAAGAAACGTTATACAAAGAAAATTGCTGTAAAGATTAAGAAGTCCCAAAGAGAAGACAGAACAATTGGTACGTTGGAAGAAAACAGCAGATTCGGACGACTGGAACAAAGACTGCTCAGAGACTGGATGAACTTTGAGACTCCAATTTAATGTTTAATAACTGTCCAATTGGAGCAGCATTGTAATCCAGATGGAGTCAGATAGGGAAAAGTTGGCAAAAAGGAAGCTCGGATTTCTCAGTCGTTTTAGTTTAGCGTTTACTGTTATAGATAAGTAAGTAAATAGTTATTTTTCCACAAAAAGTGGAAATCAAGGGTGTTCAGTAACTCAGTCACATTTAGCAGAGTACGAAGCAAGGTGAGCTTTTAATAGAATTTTCAATTAGCAGAGAGGCTCGAACTTTAGAAGACAGGGTAAGGCATCAAGGTTAGAAGTAAACAATAGGTGGTGAGATAGAGATAGAGAGTCTGCAAAACTGATGTGCAGAAAGCAAAGTGGATAACGATCACCCCCTAAGTAAATGTGCAACAGCTAATTGGGACTCTTACTGGATAATAATGGCATGTGCATTTTTGTAGACAACAGTCTGTGATAACAAGGCCTGGTGTGTCTCGGAGGAGGAAAACGTGGAAAGTTGTTCAACCGTTAAAAATGTTGAATTCATCATTGAGCCCAGAAGGATGTCGTATTCCCAAATGGAAAATGAGGTTCTGACATTTCAGCTTACGCTGAACTTCGCTGAAGCACTGCAGAGATGTTGATCAGAGAACAATGCGCTGTGTTGAATTGCTAGCCAACGCGAACCTCGGGAAGTTTGTTTTGTGCGTCATATATTTGTCTTCCAGGAAGCAGTCGCACACTCTATGCTTTGTTTCCGCAATGTAGAGCACCCTACATTGTGAGTAGCGAACATAGAAGACTATACTGAGTGAAGTTCAAGTAAAGCAGTGCTTCACCTGGAAAATGTGATTGCGCCCATAGATACTGAGACGGGAGGAAGTCACCAGGCAGGTATAACACTTTCTGTGGTTGCAGCAGAAGGTGTCGTGACGCTGTGGGGGTTGCATTGGGAATGGACGATGGGGTACTGGCCGGAGTGGTTCTTTTGGAAGGCTGACAAGACAGAAGGAAATATGTGTCTGGTGGTTCATCCATCTGGAGGCAGCAGAAACAGTGGCTTATGCTGCTAGCTTAATATGCAAGTATTAATCAATACATAGTCAGTATTGGTCGAGAGAGATTCGGCTGCATTTCATTTATGATCAGTGAGTGGACGAGAATTCCTGCAATTCATATATTTCAACTGAAGATACGTGGATTTTCTACCATGTTGGAAAACAACATTAATTAATTAATTAACTGTAATGATATTTTACCTTATAATTTGCTATACCTGATTGAAGAAGCTTGCTTTCCAAAATTAACCTGCTGCATCTTCAATATTAGTGCAGATGAAAAACTGTAACGAAGACACACCAATGACACTAACGTATTTTGAGACATTGCATGATGTTAGAATATTTACTGTGATAAGAGAACTTAAAAAATATTCAAATCGAAAAATGTAAATTGTGATGCATTCAAATTTCTGAAATTTGGTTAACTTCTGTGCATTAATACCTCGATCAAGTTGATATTCAGTGGAAAATTGCCCACGATTGAGATGCTTCATTGATTTTGCAAAAATAACATTCAAAAGAGAATTTTGAATTTAGAAAGTATTGTAATACATCTTGCAAGTGATGGCCCAGAAGTGACATCCTATCTGTATCATCTGTCTATAGTTGCAAAATAACCCTTCTTTCGATTTGAACTCAATGTAATATTCTGCTGTGGTTGGTTCAACACTTCAGTTGAAACTAATCAAACCTTTGTGAATATAAATGTAAAGGTAGAAATCGTAGATTAGATGATTGAATCAGTTCAAGACAACAAACATTTTTCTGTATAGAGCGCAGCATTAATCCAGCTATCAACGCTGGGACCGCAGCTTTTTACAATATATATTAATGGTATAGAAGATGGTATTAATAGTAACGATAGCAAATTTGCTGATGTAGAAATCGTAGATTAGATGATTGAATCAGTTCAAGACAACAAACATTTTCTGTATAGAGCGCAGCATTAATACAGCTATCAATGCTGGGACCGCAGCTTTTTACAATATATATTAATGGTATAGAAGATGGTATTAATAGTAACGATAGCAAATTTGCTGATGATACAAAGCTGGGTGGCAGGGTGAAATGTGAAGAGGATGTTAGGAGATTACAGAGTGACTTGGACAGTTTAGGAGAGTGGACAGATGCACGGCAGAAGCAGTTTAGTGTGGACAGATGTATGGTTATCCACTTTGGTGACAAGAACAGGAAGGCAGATTACTATCTAAATGGAGTCAAGTTAGGTAAAGGGGCAGTACAAAGATGTCTGGGTGTTATTGTACACCAGTCAATGAAGGCAAGCATGCAGGTGGAGCAGGTAGTGAAGAAAGCTAATAGCATGCCGGCCTTCATGACAAGAGGGATTGAGTATAGAAGGAAAGAGGTTCTTCTGCAGCTGTACAGGGCCCTGGTGAGACCGCACCTGGCATATTGTGTGAAGTTTTGGTCTCCAAGTTTGAGGAAAGACATTCTGGCTATTGAGGGAGTGCAGCGTAGGTTCATGAGGTCAATTCCTGGAATGGCAGGACTATCTTAGGTTGAAAAACTGGAGCGACTTGGCTTGTATACCCTTGAGTTTAGAAGACTGAGAGGAGATATGATTGAGACGTATAAGATCATTAAAGGATTGGGCACTCTGAAGGCAAGAAACATGTTTCCGCTGATGGGTGAGTCCCGAACCAGAGGACACAGCTTAAAAATAAGGAGTAGACCATTTAGGACAGAGATGAGGAGAAACTTCTTCACCCAGAGAGTCGTGGGTGTGTGGAATGCTCTGTCCCAGAGGGCAGTGGAGGCCCAGTCTTTGGATTCGTTTAAGAAAGAGTTGGATAGAGCTCTCAAGGATAGTGGAATCAAGTGTTATGGAGATAAGGCAGGAACAGGATAGTGATTGAGGGTGATCAGCCATGATCGTTCACGAGGTCAATTCCTGGAATGGCGGGACTATCTTATGTTGAAAATTTGGAGCGACTTGGCTTGTATACCCTTGAGTTTAGAAGACTGAGAGGAGATATGATTGAGACGTATAGGATCATTAAAGGATTGGGCACTCTGAAGGCAGGAAACATGTTTCCGCTGATGGGTGAGTCCCGAACCAGAGGACACAGCTTAAAAATAAGGAGTAGACCATTTAGGACAGAGATGAGGAGAAACTTCTTCACCCAGAGAGTCGTGGGTGTGTGGAATGCTCTGTCCCAGAGGGCAGTGGAGGCCCAGTCTCTGGATTCGTTTAAGAAAGAGTTGGATAGAGCTCTCAAGGATAGTGGAATCAAGTGTTATGGAGATAAGGCAGGAACAGGATTGTGATTGAGGGTGATCAGCCATTATCATAATGAATGGTGGTGCAGGCTCAAAGGGCAGAATGGCCTACTCCTGCACCTATTGTCTATTGTCTATCCATGCAACTATATCAATTGATTTCTTTCAGACGTTCCCTTTACAATTTTAACAGTCTTACGAAATGAATCAAAGTTGATACCTGTACTTTAAGAACAAATTATCATGAAGTCCATTCGCAAACTACAGTAAAATAGCAAGTGTTTCTTTAATATTTATTGAATCTTTTCCTTACGTCTCACTCTTTCCGATCTGATTCCTGAGTCTTCCCTCTTGAATATCATTCATTGTATTTACTGGATAAAATGACCTTAATTTGCAGTGAACGCATTGGAACGAGAGAGATAAAGGGATAAGACTGGATATTGTGGTTAGCTGGTTTCGTAATTCACGGGCTGGAATTGACATGACCACTGATGTGACCACCTTCTATATTGAATAATGTTATGATGTTTATGAGTGTTCTTCATTTTATTTCAAAAGCAGCGCTCAGATTATTTGGCAGAACAGCGCCTTAGTTTACAGTACATTACAGATCACTTTACTTTGTCTGTTAGCAAATGCTGTATCTGCTTTCCACAGAATTTTATATTTGGACAGAACATGGGAAAGGGTCTTTCGTAGCAATCACCAAGCTCCACCAGACCTGGAAGTTCTGATGCAAACAAAGAATAGGAAACTTCACTCTGAACTTAATTTGAGTCGATATGCTCTGGGGGTTCTTTATTGTTTAATGTGGGAACTGTTTTGCTTTGTATTTCCTTTGTGTTCGACTACTTTTTGGTTGCTATCGTTTCAGAGTGTAAAAAGTTCAGTACATTAATATGCAGATTTCCAAATACCCAGATACAGATGATAAATACCATCCGAACTTTGAACTGACTAAATGTTGAACAATTATATTAGAATACTAAAAGTGATTTTTCCTTTTTATATCAGTCATGAAAGCCAAGAGAGGGATTCCTTGAAGAGGGAGGAGGCAGTGTCCAGCAGTGTCTCAGGGAGAGGTGTGCACCATTGGAGGTGGAGTGCTTTAATTCTCCCTTTAATTTTTTTTATCACTACCATGCTTTCCACTTAGTCTTTCATGAAAACATTGCCCTTAACGTTCTCTGTTTGCCACCGATTCACGGGCTACGTAACTCCATATTAGTAGTTTCAAGTATTTTAAACTAATATATAATCAGAAGCTTAGAAAATCCTCTCTTCAGAGGACTAACTCCGAGCTGGCTGGTCACAGCCAGCACACTGTGGCGAAGGAAAGCAAAATCCAATAAAATTCCCGAGATAAGGGAAGACATACTTGTTCAGAAATCGTGAAAAAATCATGTGAAAAGATGTGGATATTGAATCCATTCATACAGCGAACAGGGTCGAGTGAAGTAAGATAAATTGCTTTGATGTGGAGTTGAGGGAATTGACCACTATGTAACTCCAGCTCGCACGTCATTCGATGAAATCATTAATGATCTTATTTTAACCGCAAACCCACACGTTGCTCCACCGCAAAAATGTCTCACTCCATAACTTGCTGTAGGTGCGAATGTGTAATGAACTGTTTGATTTTTTCCAATAACTACCTCGGGATCAATCGGCAAATTAAGATTTGATATTCTAAAACTACGTGCTCAGACTAAAGTGGAACCGTTTGAGTTAAAACCGAAACCAGAAGAGAAAATGCTGGAAAATCTCAGCAGGACTGGCAGTATCTGTAAGGAGAGAAAGGAGCTGACATTTCGAGTCAAACTGACCTGCGAGACCTGCTGAGATTTTCCAGCATTTTCTCTTTTGGTTTCAGATTCCAGCAACCGCAGTAATTTGCTTTTATCCATGAGTTAAAACCGATGTCAGTTGTGTGGTCCACATGTCAGTTTAACAAATTCTGCCAGCCCCGGTGATCTTTGACGCCATGCCTGAATGCAAGAAAACATAAAAAAGAAACAAAAAAGTATTTTGTAGCGATAGCGCTTTTCTATGTCTTTGTTTCACTGATTTTAGTACCGTGTCACACTGATGACTTAATCCACTGTTTCAATCTTGCATGGACATGTCACATTCACACTTTTAAAAAGATCTATGTTCTAGTTAATGCTGAATAATCGATCATTTTACTTAGATTTATTTGTCATGTGTGGTCAAGTATAGAATTGGCCATGTTAGGTGAATTGGCCATGTTAAATTGTCTGTAGTGTTAGGTAAGGGGTAAATGTAGGGGTAGCTTCGGCGGGTCGGTGTGGACTTGTTGGGCCGAAGGGCCTGTTTCCACACTGTAAAGTAATCTAATTACAGGAGTACAGTGAAAATTGTCCAATCTTAACACACATGACGTTGTCTTCGGTATAAAGTACCATGATTTAAATAAAAATGTACAAAATACTAAGGGAAACAAGAATTGTAAAGGTTATATTTCAGTTCATAGAATATTAGAAAAATAAAGAAATCGGTAAGAGTTAGCAATTAAGTTTCTCGCAATTCAAACTGTGTTAACAAAGGAATATATTAAAAGTCCACCACTTACCTCGCTCTGCTGCCTGTTCTCAACGCCACTGGCACAAGTAAGGTGGCTGCTGCTGAAACTGCCACTTTTTCGATTGCAACTTTCTGATGAAGGGCTGATGCCTGAAATGCCAATTATCCTGCTGCTTGATTGCTGTTTCTCCTGCATGTGCAGTCCATGTTTCTCCTCGCCGATCCAATCACCGCTGGTGCCTGTGGCACATACACGGGCAGGATCCACTCGCACGCCTAGGCGAGATACTGCCATGAACTGCTGAGAGACCAGGCTGAGAGCCGTCTTGAGACCAGGCTCGGCCCCGGCTCAGAGAGGCCAAACAGAGAGCCGTGGAATGTTCAAATGTGGGATAAAGACAAAAGAAAAGTGAGAGAAAAGTGAATAAAGCAGAAGGAACGGAAATGCTCCCTTTCAAATATCCTACCACGTTGCTTTTCAATTAGATTATCACCTTTATTGTATTAACGGGGACTGCTGCTTCTATCACATTCTGAAGTCAGGAGCAATGATTCCCCAGTTTGGTGGATTGTTGATAACAGCGAAATATGTTTGATCTCACCGCTCCACTCTGAGAATATCTTCCTTTGACAACCTGGGGATGAGATGATTAAGCTGTAGTAATCACCGTCATAGGTGTTATTTTGAAAGTTTGGACTCCGCATCTCCAAACCTCTGCGATCGAAAGTGGACAAATGGACTGTTGCGGTGTATTGCAGGCCATGAATTACAAATGCCACAGCTTAATTTTGATAGAATGGAGTTTCATACAAACGGTTCTGTTTTTTGTCCTAATTCCTTCAGGGACTTTCTGAAAAAAGATAAATAAGGTGAGACGAAGTGATCAGTGTATTTGATGCAATATCTCGCTTCATGTCATGGTAACCACAAAGATTTCTACTTCTGCTGGCGAACCGTTCAGTACTGTGAAATGTGAATGATCATGTAATGACATTAGTGGATCAGTTTTAAAAATGCAAATTTTTACTCTTTCTCTTGTCAAAAACCGTGAGTCATAAGTGATTTTACTGCAACAGCCAATTAATATGGAGATTTTAAACTAATGTGGCTGGGGTCTGGGGACCAGAAGAGTAGCCAAGTAGACAGCGAGGTGGAATTTGGAGACTGGGAGAATCATGAAGATAGATTACTAAGGAGAAGAGTAGGCAGAGAGCAGATGAATGCAAAAGAACTGGTGGTCTGAAGTTCACATTCTTTTTGCAAGAGTATAGTGGGTAAGGCAGAAGAACAGAGGGCTTGGATTGGTGCCTGGGTGTATGGCACTATTACAATCACAGAGACCTGCTGCTTCAGACAAGACAGTGACGGAAGCAAAATGTGGAGGGAGGTGTTGGAATGTTGGTGGGAGATAATATCACGACCGTGCTAATGGAGGACATAATGGAAGGCTTGTGTGGTGAGGCGTTATGGGTGGAGCTGAGAAATAAAGAGGGTGCAGTTACATTGTTGGGACTCTATTACACGCATCCCAACAGTTAGCGTGAGGTAGAAGAACAAATAGGTAAACAGATAATGTCGAGTCAACAGGATGGTGGTGATGGAAGATTTTAATTTTCCCAACATTGACTGGGATACAACAAGTGTAAGAGGTCTGGATGGGGCAGAATTTGTAAAAGCGTCGAGTGTTTTCTAGGCCAGTGTGTCAATCGTCCGACGAGGGAAAAGCCATATTGGACCTGGTGTTGGGGAACGAGCCTGGCCAGAAAGTAAAGGTTGCGGTGGGGGATTTCTTTGGGAGCAGAGACCACAATTCTGTACATTTAGCATACTTGTAGACAAAGATGAGAATGGCTGTAAGAGAAGAGCACTAAACTGGGCCAGGGGCAATTATATCAAAATTAGTCAAGAGCTGGGAAATGACGATTGGAGGCATCTATTTGAATGGAAATGACGATTGGAGGCATCTATTTGAAGGGAATTCCTCATTTGATGTGTGGGAGGCTTTCAAAGATAGGTTAAAGAGAGGGCAGGGTTAGCATATCCTGTTTAAAGCAAAGGATAGGAAAGCCAAGATTCGTGAACCATGGACGAGAGGAGAAATCGTACCAGCAGCCAAGTGGAAAAGGGAAGTGCACATAAGCCCCAGGCACCTTAGAACAGAATGGACCCCGGAGGATTATCGAGAGAGGAGCACCAGTCTTAAACGAGGAATCAAGCGGTCTAAAATGGGTCACGAAAGAGCTTTAGTGAGCAGAATTAAGAAGAATCCGAAAGCCTTTTTTTATTATAAAAGAACCAAGACGGTAAATCGAGAAAGAATTGGTCAACTAAAGGTTCAGGAAGGCGGACTGTGTATCGACCCTGAGAAAATGTGTGAGATTCCGATTTATTACTTTGCATCAGTGTTTACTGAGGAGAGAGACATCATGAATGTTGAGATTAGAGATAGAATTTTGATTTCTCTGGATCATGTTGACAAATGTAGAGAAGATGTTGGATATGCTAGAGATTAACAAGGTGGACAAATCCTCAGGACTGGAGAGAACCTTTCCCGTATGCTGAGAGAGGTGAGAGAGGAAATAGCTGGGGCCGTGACAGATATCTTTGTAGACTACTTAAATACAGATGATATGTCTGAGGATTGGAGGGTTTCTCGTGTTGCCATCTTGTACAAAAAGGATAATAAGGATGTTCCGGGTAACTGCAAATCAGTGAGCCTGACCTCAGTGGTGGGAAAGTTGCTGGAGAAAGTACTGAGGGATAAAATTCATTTTTATTTGGAAAGGAATGGGCTTACCAGTGATAGGCAACATGGCTTTGTGCGGGAAAAATCATGCCTTAACAACTTAATAGAGTTCTTTGAGGAAGTGACCAATTTGATAGCTGAAGGAAGGGCTTTAAATGTCATATACATGGATTTTTAGGGCGATTGATAAGGTTCCCCGTGGTACACTAATGTTGAAAGTGAAGTCACAAGGTGTTCCAGTTCGGTCGATAAAGAAAAATACTTATTGAGCAATAGGTGACAGTCGTAGTTGAAGGGAGTTTCTCGAAATGGAGAAAGGTGACCAGTTATTATTCCACAGAGATCAGTGCTGGGGTCACTGTTGTTTGCGATATGCACAAATGATCTGGAAGAAAGTAATGTTCGTATGATCAGAAAAAGTTGCAGATTACACGCAGATTTGTGGAGTAGCAGAAAGCGTAGGGAACTGACAAAGAATACAGGAGAATGTAGATAGACTGGTGAGTTCGGCGGAGAAGTTGCAGATGGAGTTCAATCCAGGCAAATGTGAGGTGATGCATTTTGGGAAGTCATATTCTCGAACAAATGAAACAGTAAACGCAAGAGACTTGGCAAAAGTTGATGAGCAGAGCGATCTGGGATTTCAGGTCCATTGTACCCTGAAGGTTGCTGCACAGTTGGAGAGCGTAATCAAGAAGGCATATGGTATGCTTACTTTCATCGGACAGCATATTGAGTAGAAGAGCTGTCAGGGCATGTTCAAATTGTACACGGAATTTTCGCCGCATTTAAAATTTTGTTTACAGTTCTGCTCTCCACATTACCAAAAGGAGGTAGACCATTTGGAGACGGTGCAGAAAGGTTTACGAGAATGTTGCCGGGTATGGAAGTTGCTAGCTATGAAGAGAGGCTGAGTAGGTTCGGATCGCTTCCATTAGAAAACAAGGAGATTGAGGGGTGACCTGATTGAGTGCGACAAAATCATGAAGAGCACCAACAGGTTTAGATAGACATAAGCTTTTTTCCCAATAAGTAACGTATCAGTTGAAGGGAGTTTCTCAAACTGGGGAATGATAACCAGTTATGTTCTACATGGATCAGTGTCATTGGGTTGTTCAATGGTGTTCAATACACTCATTCGAAGGAAACCAAGAGGAGAAGGTGTCAATGTTCGAAGGAGAAAAATGTTCAGAGTGCTCTGAATTGAACTGCCCTCAAATCAAATTGAACAATTAGCAAGTTGTCAGAAATTGAGATAAGTTATTGGTTTACTGTCCACAAAATGTCTGAATGACTTGGAATAGTTACTACTACCACATGGAGAGATATGCGGACATGAACAGGGAAGTACAAAACAAGTTGGTCATAATGCAACTGTAGGAAATGATGCTACAATTAGGCAATATCCTTGTCGAAATAATTCTCGAAAGTTAGCATTATTTTAGAAGGAAATACAGTTCATCCTACAAGATGGGAGGAAGGAAGTGATTTACAGTGACTGAAGCTCACTCGTTCTCATGGTGCTAAAACTAAATGGTACCCAACGGTTATATGTGGACTATCATAAATTCAACGCTGATAGAAAGACTGATGCATATCCAATACCACTGTTGGAGGACTGTGTCGCAAGGTGGGATTAGCAACAGATATTTCTAAGTTGGACTTGGTCAGAAGCTACAGGAAAGTGCCTCTGTCAGAGACAAATAAGGCAATTTCAGCCTTCGTAAAGTGAAAAGGACTATATCAGTTCAAAGTCATGCTATTTAGTAGGAAAAACGCTCCAGCCAGATTTCAGAGACTGACTAATAAGATCATTGCTGGGTTACCCAACTGTATTGTTTAGAGAGATAACCTGGTGGTTTTTACTCTCACGTGGAAGGAACATTTACAGCATTTATCGGACTTGTTTGATCAAATTTAGACTATGCCAATAAAAGTTATGCTATTAGGTATAAGCAAACTCCAAACGCATTTCAACTACTAACCAATAATTTCATTTCTGGATTAAACAAATGAGTGGTGTACAACAGCGCCATGGTGATATCTAGTCACACTTGGAAACAACATTTGCAGCATCTATCAAAATTTTTCGATCAACGTCAGGAGGCAGCCTTGGTGAAGAGTCCATCCTCCAAAAGATTTTGCAGTAGGGCTTATGCTCGAAACACCGACTCTCCTGCTCTTCAATGCTGTCTGACTGGTTGTGTTTTTCCGGCACTACATTTATTGACTCTGACCTCCAGCAGCTGTAGTCCTCACTTTCTTCCAAGCCGACTGATCAACTTATCTGAGAGGGAGTTTGTAA
>NC_057758.1:5168570-5172792 GCF_004010195.1 Chiloscyllium plagiosum
ATGGAGATTACTTTTGCAGCCATACAAATTCCAAATTTTACACGTGGCAGGAAGATAAAACATAATTGCCGTCGCGTTAACACAACATTGGTGATGAAAGATGGAGATATTCAGTGGCAGGAGTAATGGGCAGAAATAGATTGTAGGTGTCTTTGCTTGTAGACTTGACATCTATGTAAAGTATACATTTTTACTGGCAGAGTAGGTCTAATGGTTTCAAAAATGAAGCCTCCTTTTATTCAAGGAACACGTGTGACGATGCTGTTAATTTAAGGAGTCCTCTTGACCTGTATTTATTATAAAGAGACGTTCTAAGATAGACGTTCAGATATGGTTACTGGAGACCATTTAAAAAAAAAACTTTGGACGCCTTGGAGTTTTTTTACGCAGCCTGAATGAGTCAGGCCAACTCTCACAGATCAAGATTTCTCATCAGCCTCAGGAGCTATTCGAGTCTTGAAAGAGTTAAAGCTTCAGTGAGTCTCATCTGTCTTCTACACCGCAAAAGTGAGGACTATAGATGCTGGAAATCAGAATCTAGATTAGAGCTGTGCCAGAAGAGCAGGCAGCATCTGAGGGTCAGGCAGCATCTGAGGAGCAGGAAAATCGACGGAAAATACCCTGCTGACTCTACAACGAGATAACCTAAAGCGAAAGTGATCATTATATCGAGGACGGAACGATGGTCTTGAGGGACCATTACTTGGGTTGTGTATTGGGTTCATGTTCGAGATAGAAGGCATTCGATCTTAGACTGTGTATTATTCAAGGGCAAATGAATAATTAGTATTGAGTTGTCAGAGAAGGAACGTTCGGATGAAGAATAATATCTTTGAGGAGAAAGTGAGGTCTGCAGATGCTGGAGAGCATAAGCCCATCTTCAGGAATTCCTGAAGAAGGGCTTATGCCCGAAACGTCGATTCTCCTGTTCCCTGGATGCTGCCTGACCTGCTGCGCCTTTCCAGCAACACATTTTGAGCTCTGAAGAATAATATCCTCAAATCAGACCACACTGGGTTAATTGTTAAGGGTTATTTGGACATGTCAATGAGCAATTGATACAAAGTGGAAAGGTACATGAAAAATCCATCTGGTTTAAAATAACTTTGTTTTGGCTGCGAGGTAACTGCATGACACCTTGATTATCTGCCTGTAACATTTTTAAGTACTGAGCATGGAGACACCCAAACCCGAAAAGTACTGAAATGAAAATACAGCCCATAACCACAGATTCAGAATAATATCAGTATCAAGGATTGAGCCCTGCCCATGGGACGGTTCACTATCCAATCAGATTCGTGAGGCTGACGCCTTCACACTTAAACATCGGACAGGTGCTGTGGAAAATAAAACAGAGCTCTGTCTGCCAGCCGTCAGCCTGGAAAACCCAATTTGTTAAAGGCACTGTAACACATGTTCGATAATAAATTCACATCTTATTGTACATATATATATGAAGCAGACTAAGTAAATGAATTTTCCTTTCAGAAGTGTGTTCGTGTCTTCTTAACATTCGACTTGATCAGACCTGAAAGAACACGTTTCCAGCCTAACAATACAAAGACCGGTTGGATATGAAAAACTACAACATGACAGAATAATGGAAATATTCTTTGCCTGGCATTGCGAGGCACGAACGACGAACGTGATTGGCTAGCTGTCAGGCTAGGCCTGCACATTAACCAGATCTTGTTGCATTCTTTTCGCAGAGAGTAGTAAGGGTATGGAATGCTTTGCCTGCAACGGTAGTAGATTCGCCAATTTTAAGTGCATTTAAGTCGTCATTGGGCAGGCAAATGCGCATACATGGAATAGTGTAGGTGGGATGGGCTTCAGAGTAGTATGACAGTGTGGCGCAACATCGAGGGCCGAAGGGCCTGCACTGCGCTGTAATGTTTTATGTTCTCTGTTCTATGTAGACTGCTTCAGTATCTCAGAAGTTGCGAATAGTGTTGAACATCGTGCAATCATGACTTAACACACCACTTCTGACCTTATGATGGCGGGAAGGTCATTGAAGAAGCAGCTGAAGATTGTTGGGTCTGGGGCATTACCCTGATGAACTTCTGCAGCAATACCCTGGAGCTAAATGCATTGACATCCAACAATGACAGTCATTTTCCTATGTGCCGGCATATCACGAACTAGCAGAGCGTTTGCCCCCGGTTCACATTCATCCCAGTTTTTTTTCCCTGTCAGTGTTTGATGCCACAACCCATCGAACGCTGTCTTGGTGTCAAGTTCTGTCACTCTTCCGTTACCACTGGAATTCAGCATGTTTGAAGCAACGCTAAAATTAGGTAAGGAGCTCAATGGTTCTGGGGGATCCATGTCGGGCATCATTATGCAGATGAGCTCTGAGCAGGTTCTGTTTGGTAACACTGCTGATTACAACTTTCATTACTTTAATGATGAGTGAGAGAGGGCTTAAGGGATGTTAACTGACTTGGATGTATTTATCCAGATCTTGTTTCTATGCAGGATATAATTGTGCAATGTTCCACACAGTTGGGCAGATGCCTGCGCTGTAACTGTACTGAAACAGATTGATTCAGGGAGTAGCGGGTTCTGGAGCTTAGTTCTGTTCTATAGCCGGAATGTTGCAAACGCCCATCGCTTCTGAATTGTCCAGTGCCGCCAAATATTTCCGATATCACTGGATATGAAAGTATTAAGAATTCTTCAGCCTTATATTTGCATTGATTTATTGCATTCTTCCAACGTTGGGGACAGAGACACTTGTGGAGCCAGCTCCTGTGGTGAGTTATTTAATTGATTCCCAACATGATAAACTGGATATATCACGGGATCAGAGCTTAGACGTGATCCGTTGATTGTGACATCAGTTAACAATGTTTATCACTTCCTGCTTCTGCTGTCTGGCACGTGATTTTGTCGAAGTAAATTTGCAACCATATCATTCGTCAATGCATCTAATTTTACCTGCCAGCACTGATCGTTTTGGCACACATTTTCCAACTTGTAAAATATCTAACTTTGCAGGTCTTCTACTTTTTGTTTTCTCGCTAATCTATTCGGATGTCAATAGGTGACATTTTTCACCTGAGTCTCTGTTTCTTCCAGCAGTGTTCTTTGAAGCGGTACTTCATCAAATATCTTCCAGAAAACTAAGTATAATACAAGTGTGGCTGCTACCCTGGTTGTTTCGTCCCTCTACTAAAGAGTATAGGCTATTGTTGAAGTCACTGGGATTGTGAGTTTAGGGATTCATCTATGTTCGTAAATCAATACATTTTATTTCTTGACTGAACAGAATGCGAATGCATCAACAGGGTTCACATACGACCATTACCTTGCTGCTCAAATTGCTGATGGCACTTTTGACCTTCTGAACTTCTGTCCACGATTCGTATGTATATTTCCGATCTTGGTGCAAACTGAGGATGACAATAGCATTACACATCGAATAATCTATATGTCAGACTACAGTCAGTGCAGTCTTAGAACAGTACTGATCATTCAGCTCCCGATGTTGTGCTGGCATTTTATCTCACTCAAACATCAGATTGACCAACACAGCCTTTATTGTATTATTTTCCATGTGCCTATCGAAGAGTCACTTGAATGTATGTAATATGCATGACTCTACTACCATTCCAGGAAGTGTATGTGACGCACCCACCAATCTCTGTGTAAAGAAACGACATCTGACATCTCCCCTCAACCTTCCTCCAATTACCATTGCACTGTGCCCCGTCTTGGAGACATTTCCACGTTGGGAAAATGTCTCTGGCTACACATTCTATCTCTGCCTCTCAGCATCCTGTACTCCTCCTTCAAGTCACCTCTCATCCTACTTTACTCCAATGAGAAAAACCCTCACTCCCTTTACCTTTCTTCATATAACATGCCCTCCTGTCCAGGCAGCATCCTAGTAAATCTCCTCTGCACCCTCTCTAAAGTTTACACATTTTTTCGATAACGACACAAACAGAACTGAAAGCGGTATTCCAAGTGTCGTCTAATGAACTCTCTGCAGACCAGCAGAATAACCTCGCACCTCTTAAACTCAATTCGCATGCTGATGATAGCCAACATACCTTATGCATTCTAAACTAATCTATCAACTTGGGTGACAACATTGAGGTCTCTATGGACACGGACTCTGAGATTCCTCTGTTCCTCCATACTGCCAAGGATCCTTTATTAAACCTTGTAATCTGCATTCAAATACGACCTTCCAAACTGAATGATTTTGCAC
>NC_057758.1:5174395-5178596 GCF_004010195.1 Chiloscyllium plagiosum
TCATAAATCCTGTCTCTCAGAATCCTCTCAAATAATTTGCCCACAACTGACGTAAGACTTACTGGTGTTTAATTCCCAGGATTTTCCCTATCCCTTTACTTGTACAAGGGAATAACATTTGTTACCCTTCAATCATCTGGAATTACTCCAGTAGACAGTACAGACGTACAGATCATCTCAAATGGCACAACAATTTATTTCCTCACTTCCTGTCATAACTTCGGCTATATCCTCTCTGGCCCAGGAAACTCAACTGTCGTGACGTTTTTCAAAATTTTCATCCCATCTTTTTTCCTAACAGGAGCCTGTGTCACGCTATCCTTCCAAAAGACACGATCCCTCTCAGGAATCAACACTGAAGCAAAGTATTTTGTCCGGACGTCCCCTTCCTCCTCTGACTACGGCTCAATAACTTTCCACGATCCTTGATCGGCCATAACATCATTCCGAGCTGAACATGTGTTGCTGGAAAAGCGCAGTAGGCCAGGCAGCATCCAAGGAGCAGGGGAATCGACGTTTCGGGCATGAGCCCTTCTCTCCTGAAGAAGTGCTCATTCTCGAAATGTCGATTTTCCTGCCCCTTGGATACTGCCTGACCTGCTGCGCTTTTCCAGCAACACATTTTCAGCTCTGATCTCCAGCATCTGCAGTCCTTACTTTCTCCTCATAACATCATTCCGGCCATCCTCTATTCCTCATAGAAATGTGGAACACTTTGGCGCTTTCCTTCATCCTACCTGTCAATTCTTTTCCATGCCCCCCCTTGTAGCTGTCCAGATTCCATTCGTCAGTTCCTTTCTGGCTAACATTTAACCCGCTAAAGCTCTGTGGAATCCTTGATTCCTCAACTTTAAGTAAGCTTCCATTTTCCTCTTGATGATATGTTTCACAAACCTGATCACGCACGGTTCTTTCAACCTACCATTCCGGCCTTGCCTCAGTGGGTCAACCATGTTCAGCACTATGAGCAACTGCTTCCTAAACAACCTCTCAACTTCTGTCGTGCATTTCCCTGAGAACATATGTCCCCAATGCAGACGGACAGTTTCTGTCTAATAGCATTGTCATCCTCGATACCACCTGCTCCTAACCCTCTTCAGGAGTACAGGAAATGTCATGGAATTAGAATCAATATCTCTGTAATACTCTTCCATCGAGAGGTCTGACACCTGGTATGTTTCGTTGCCAATCACCAAATCCGAAATGGCCTCCACTCCAGTCAGTCTAACTGCATATTGCATCTGTATCCGCTGTTATTGACCTCCATCGAGTCCCATGGTTTATCACTGAAGACGGGCAAGGATTCTGCACCTTTTAACTTTATTACATTTTTTAACTTTGTTTTTTTTGGGTTAGATTCTGCTCTGAAGTACTTTTCTACCAAAGATAGTGATGTTAATGGTGACGTTACACACATTTCGCTGTACTCCTCTATCACTGCGCTCAGGTACACGTGATAACACAACCAAAACATAATTATTTTTAATGCAAAAAAAATCAGAAATAAGTCGGGAGAGAAATTCATGAAATAATAAAATCAGTAAACGATGAAACATTCGGCATGTCCTCCAACCATTGGGCAATAAGCACGTTTTCGTATCAGCACGGTGGCTCAGTGGTAAGTACTGCTGACTCACAGTGCCAGGGACCTGGGCAACTGTTTGTGTGGAATTTGCACATTCTTGCCGTGCCTGTGTGGGTTTCCTCGGGTGCTCCGGTTTCCTCCCACAGTCCAAAGATGTGCAGGTTAGGTGAATTGACCATTCTACATTGTACGTATTTTTAGGTGGATTAGTCAAGGGTAAATGTAGGAGAACGGGTCTGGGTGGGTTGCTCTTCGGAGGATCGAAGTGGACTTGTTGGGCCTAAGGGCCTGTTTCCACTCTGTAGCGAATCTAATGACATCTAATATATTCCAGTTGTAGTGCGAAAGATTTTTGGAGACGTACAGCACATAAATAGACCCTTCAGTCCACCTCATCCATGTCGTCCAGATATCATAAGCTAATCACACCCCATTTTGCCTGCAATTGGCCCATATCCAACTGAACCCTTCTTATTCATGTACCCATCCAGATGCCTTTTAAATGATGTAATTTTGCCTACATCTACCACTTCCTCTGATTTAGAGATGCTGGTGTTGAATTGGGGTGCATACAGTTAAAAATCGCACAACACCTGATTATAGTCCAACAGGTTTAATTGGAAATACTAGATTTCGGAGCGCCACTCTTTCATCAGGTGGTGAAGGAGTGGAGCTCCGAAAGCTAGTGCTTCCAATTCAACCTGTTGGACTATAACATCGTGTTGTGTGATTTTTAACTTTGTACTTCCTCTTGCAACTCATTCTTGGCACAAACCACCCTTTGTATGAAAGAACTGTCCCTTCCAATTTTTTTCCTCTCTCACCGTCAACCATTGTCTTCTAATTCTGATCTCCCCCGCCATGGGTAAATAAAAACCTTGTCTATTTATCCAATCCATACATTTCATAACTTTTCAAACTTCTATGGGGTCACCCTTCAGGCACCAATACTACAGAAAAAGCAGCCGCTGCCTATTCAACCTATCTCTGCAGCTCAAATCCTCCAACGTTGGCAAAATCTTTGTAAGTCTTTTCTGTACCCTTTCAGGTTTTGCCATATCCTTCCGCTAGGAAGGAGGCTAAAATTACACACAATATTCAAAATATATGGATTTCCTTTGTCTTCCCCGTACCTATGATATTCATACAGGAAACTAATTGACAGACGTAACAAATCTGAACGTTTGTGTAAGGCGGCGATTGTTGCCCATTCATAGTTTCTCGTGATAGGGTGGTGATGAGCTTCAGTCTTAAACAATAAGTCTTATTACAGTAAGACCTATTATGTTAAGCTTCAATCTACAATTTGAAAGGGATAGGGTACAAATGGTAGGGACAATATTTCAGTTGAATAAAGGGAACTATGGAGCTATGAGGGAGGAGCTGGCCAAAGTTCAATGGTGCAATACCTCAACAGGGATGACAGTGGAGGAATAATGGCAGATATTTCTAGGTATAATGCAGGAGATGCAGAATCAGTTCATTCCAAAAAGGAAGTAAGATCCTATGAGGAGGCGGGGTGGCCGTGGCTGACGAGGGATGTTAAGAAACATATCAAGTCAAAAGAGAAAAATAGAGCATAGCAAAGATAAGTGGGAAAACGGAGTACTGGGAAGCTTTTGAAGAACAACAGAGGATTACCAAGAACGAAATACGCAGAGAAAAAAAATGAGGTACGAAGGTAAACTGGTCAAACATATAAAAGAGGATAGTAACAGCTTTTTTAGGTATGTAAAAGGGGAAAAATTGTTAAGACTAAAATTGAGCCCTTGAAGACAGAAACAGGGGAATATATTACGGGGAACAAAGAAATGGCAGAAGAGTTGAATTGGTACTTTGGATCTGCGTTCACTGAGGAAGACACAAGCAATCTCCCTGAGGTAACAGTGGCTGAAGGACCGGAACTGAAGGGAATTTATATGTGCCAGGAATTGGTGTTGGAGGGACTGTTGTCTGAAGGCTGATAAGTCCCCGGGGCCTGATGGTCTGCATCCCAGGGTACTGAAGGAGGGAGCTCTAGACATCGAGGATGGGTTGGTGATTATTTTCCAGAGTTCGACAGATTCAGAATCATTTCGTGCGGATTGGAGGGTGGCTAATGTTGTACCACTTTTTAAGAAAGGAGCGAGAGAGAAAGCAGGAAATTATAGACCAGTTAGTCAGACCTTCGTGGTGGGAAAGATGCTAGAGTCAATTATAAAGGATGGAATTACGACACATCTGGATAGCAGTAACAGGATAGGTCAGAGTCAGCATGGATTTATGAAGGGGAAATCATGCTTGACTAATCTTCTGGAATTTTTTGAGGATGTAACTCTGAAGATGGACGAGGGAGATCCAGTAGATGTAGTGTACCTGGACTTTCAGAAAGCCTTTGATAAAGTCCCACATAGGAGGTTAGTGAGCAAAAGTAGGGTGCATGGTATTGGGGGCAAAGTACTGAATTGGATTGAAAATTGATTGGCTGACAGGAAACAAAGAGTAGTGATAAACTGCTCCCTTTCGGAATGGCAGGCGGTGACCAGTGGTGTGCCGCAGGGATCAGTGCTGGGACCACAGCTTCTTACAATATATATTAATGATATAGAAGATGGTATTAATAGTAACATTAGCAAA
>NC_057758.1:5178705-5187701 GCF_004010195.1 Chiloscyllium plagiosum
CAGTTCTGGTCTCCACATTTGAGGAAAGACATTCTGGCTATTGAGGGAGTGCAGCGTAGGTTCACGAGGTCAATTCCTGGAATGGCGGGACTATCTTATGTTGAAAGATTGGAGCGACTGGGCTTGTATACCCTTGAGTTTAGAAGACTGAGAGGGGATCTGATTGAGACGTATAAGATTATTAAAGGATTGGAAACACTGGAGGCAGGAAACATGTTTCCGTTGATGGGTGAGTCCCGAACCAGAGGACACAGCTTAAAAATAAGGTGTAGCCCATTTAGGACAGAGATGAGGAGAAACTTCTTCACTCAGAGAGTGGTGGGAGTATGGAATGCTCTTCCCCAGAAGGCAGTGGAGGTCCAGTCTCTGGATTCGTTTAAGAAAGAGATGGATAGATCTCTCAAGGATTTGGAATCGAGGGTTATGGAGATAAGGCAGGAACAGGGTACTGATTGAGGATGATCAGCCATGATCATAATGAATGGTGGTGCAGGCTCGAAGGACAGAATGGCTTCCTCCTGCACCTATTGCCTATTGTCTTAAACTGTCCCGCTTCAGATTCTGTTCGCAGACACTTAGTTCATTTCGTACGAAAGATCAATACATTCACCAAATAGACTGCATGGTTTATTCATCCAGCCACTGTTCTCCTCATGAGTCTTTTGAATGTCGCGGGTGTGCGTTCTTCATTTCAACGTGAATCAATTTAAACTGATATATCTCAATTGGGGTTACAAACGCAGAAATTTCTTTCGCCCTCTCTGATGAAGTTACCTGCCAGTACCCATGCATTACGTCTAACTTCGTGATGTAACTGAATTGTCTGACTTTCTTGATATATTCCTTTAATCTCGGAATTGGATGATACCGATTTTGTAACGGCGTTGACCTTCTGATAATCCATGCAGAATAGTTGAGTCCCGCCCTGTTTGGAAACCGAGACGATCAATGAACTCCACTGTCTCTGGTTTGGTTCGATGACTTCCTTGCCGGGCAAGACCTCCTCCTGAATCTCGACCTCTTTGGTTTTGAATGGATTAAACCAATAGGAATGTTGTTTTATTGATGCAGTATTCCCTGCGTCTACTTAGTTTGCAATAGCATTCGTCCACCTCATCTGATTCTTACATATGTTCTGATGCTGCAGTTGCAAATCTGTCGACTGCGTTCTACCCTCCTAAGACTTTTACGTCCCTAACATATCCCACTCCTCAGGGATAATTCATTTCTACTGTCCATTTAGAGGCACATCAACTGGATTTGATTCCTCACTCTGTGGTGCAGTACCGAACACATGTTTTTGTCCCGTTTATTTCTCCCTAGTACAAAGCTTTTTTTTCAGCATGGTCACATGACATACTCGATACTTTTTTTCTATCTGGTATCTTTACTAGATGGTTCACCTGACTGAACTTCTTCCTACTTTGATATGGAGTACTAAATCTGGTTTTGAACGGATTTCCTATTGCATGTAACATTACTAACAAGTTATCCCTTCTGGAAAACGTCCGAGTGTCTATCACCTGCTTCATTCTACATTGTGACCTCTTCAGGTGCTGTTTAGCGAACTCACCTAAACGATTTAATATCTCCCTTACCTCGAAAAAATAACTGAATTGTGAGATCTACGATTTTGGTCCTGTCAATCTATCTTTAGTTCATTTCAAAGGGCCTCTCACTTCATGACCGAATATTAACTCAAAGGGAGTGAACTGAATAGATTCGTTTCAGGCACCTCTCATGCCAAACAATGCGAATGGGATACCTTTATCCCAATCATTCGGGTAACCCTGACAGTGTGCTGTCAACATGATCTTCGGTGTCTGATGGCACCTTTCTCAATCTCCCTGGTACTCAGGATGTTACACACTGGACTTAAAGTGATGTATACCTAAGATATCCATAACCCCCTTAATTGACCTTGCAAGAAAATTTTACCAATGGTCCAACTGAATCTCACTGGGTAGCCAACAACCTGTGAAGAAAGCTACTAACTCCTTTACTACTCTTATTGAATTGTTACTCCATAATGGAATTGCCTCCAGAAATCTGGTCGATTCCCACTTTTGGATGAGTAGTGGACCGACGCAATCAATTATAACCCACATGAAAAGTTCTTCTAATGTAGTAATTGGCAACAAAAGTGCTTTATTTTACGGCCTGATGTTTCACAACTATTTGGCATGTATGACACATTCGGCAAAAATAAACCCTATCCTTGTGCATTCCAGGAAAATAAAAACATTTTTGGATCAAAGCCTGAGTTTTCCGTACCTCGAAGTAACTTTCTACATGCAGAAAGAGCTTGCACCTCCTATCTGCATGTAGAAAGCAACACAACCTGGTGCGTTTCAGCACATTTTTCCTCGAAACAAACCTGCCGTAGTCTCCATTTCCGTCTTAGGATTCTATCTTTCAGATGATAATGCTCTGGAACATTCTCTGCCGCCTTTCCAGTGTGCACATTCACATGTACATATTTTATTGTATTGTCTTGCTTTTGCAAGTCTCTTCGTCTTTCAGGAATATACATCTCTGTTTGACCGTCTGCCTGATCAGGTTCTTCCTGCACATTTATGTCAAACAGGGTATCCACTAACTGACACTCAACTCCTTCGGCTTTCTCTTTACTTTTTGCATCGTGCTCTGACGTATAATAGTGTGATCTGCTTAACACACAAGTGTGGAAATACCAGGGTATTTCCGTTTTAACTCATCAGTTTCATGGTCTTCCTTAGGCGGCACAGTGGCACAGTGGTTAGCACTGCTGCCTCACAGCACTAGACACCTGGGTTCAATTCCTGCCTCAGGCGACTGACTGTGTGGAGTTTGCACGTTCTCCCCGTGTCTGCGTGGGGTTTCCTCCGGGTGCTCCGGTTTTCTCCCACAGTCCAAAGACGTGCAGGTTAGGTGAATTGGCCATGCTAAATTGCCCGTCGTGTTAGGTAAGGGGTAAATGTAGGGGTATGGGTGGGTTACGCTTCGGCGGGTCGGTGTGGACTTGTTGGGCCGAAGGGCATGTTTCCATGCTGTACTCTAATCTAATCTAATCTTCTCCACTCTACGGGGTGTCACTCCGAGCTTGGACCCTGCCAAATCATTCCGAAGGAACAAACTGAATTCATAGAACTTGAACACGTTCAATCACTCACTGTAAATTTCCCAGTCTTGAGTTGGCAATCCAACCTGATCTAACATCGGGGAAAGCTAAATTTCTTTCCATCTGTCCCACAAATTACCACACTCTCTGGTAACAGACCAGAAGAAGTGCATATTCGTTCATCGCTTCTGATACGTGACTCGTTTCATCCTGTATTGCTCAGAACTATAACCTGTTGTCCTTCTCGCCGTTTCTTTGTGAGTAATCGTTACACAGAGTTACATTCTTTAGAGAGATCAAGTAATAACTTTATACTCAGCTCCTACTGATCTGTGAACTGCACTCTCCTGCACCTGCTCAGCTGTTCTTGGGGTTTTGTTTATTACGTTCATCAATGCTACTGGCTTAGCTTCTTGTCCCACATCTTTTTCCACAGTGCCTTTCTTTAACGGCAGCACTATGACTGTACGTGACCAAATTTCTCGCAGTGAAAACGCCTGTTCCCAATACCGTTCCGAAACCACTGGCACTCCATTTTCTGTGTCTCACTCAATGTCGGTGAAAACACCTGAGGCCATTGACCTCTTTTCACCCTCTTGGAGTTTTTTTTTTAATCCTGTGCGCTCGACTCACTGCTTCGTTGTGTCGGATCTCGCCTTCTCCCAACGTTTCTCCCTCACAGGACGAAATTCTGGCCTGAAATTTGTCTTATGAACCAACATGTACTCATCTGCTACTTCTGTGTCCCTTCTCACTTCTTGAACTTTCTGTTACTCCACGTGAAGTCTTACCATCTCTGCAAGTGAGTTTTTTAAGCTCCTCCAGTAGAATAATCTCTCTGGGTTCCTCAAGCGTCTTATCTATTTTCAAACCACATATCCATTGATCCAAATGACTATGTTGAATTCTTTCGAACTTAACATAATTTTGACCATGTTCCTTCTTTGTGTTTAGAAACTGCTGCCGCTAATATTCCCAAACCAATTCATAAACATTTAAAATAGCCTGTTTAACATCTTAATAATCACTTCACACCTCGTATGACAGTGTGGCAAATACCTCACTGGCTCTACCTACCAGTTTAAACTGAATGGGAAGTACCTGTAAATCCTCAGACCATTCCATCTGCCCTGCCCATTTTTCAAATGAAATAAAGAAGGTTTCAATGCCTTTCTCAGCAAAATCTAGAAGGGTTTTGGCACATTTATATATCACTACCTCATTTATACATTATATATTTATCATTTACAAAGCAAAGCAATCTCAAAACCAAGCAGCTTTCAGTTCTGTTGTGTATTCCTGTCTTCTTTTCTTCTTCGGGATTCTGCTTTACGGTTTAATGCTCGATAAAAGTACCTTTAAGAGAGAAATTCTCGGGCAGTCTTTTTACATTTTGGTGGCTTGCGAGTTCTCCTCTCAACTGTTCAATTTTACCTGACCTCATACTCCCAAAACACAGATTATGTCATTGGGTTTTAAGAATGTCAACGTACTAAACTCAAATTAGATTGTACTTTAGTGTTTATTGGGTATACCATAAACTGATTGGCCTAATTCAAATCTCCTTCTTTGTCTTTAGAAAACCAACTACCCACGCTAACCAACGAGTGGACCACATGTTACATCGTATGTTTTTCAGAACACTTAGTGCTGTCACTGCTAGTTTTAACTCTCGTAAAGGTATAATACACCCACATGTTCATAACACACTTTATGTTTTGGTCTTCCTTGTAATAATGTAATCCATTTTGCTCTTAATTTATTTTGAAAATTTGTTTGCTCAAGTCTTTGGTCAATGTTGTGCCAAGGGGTGCTTACGGGTTTTGTGGTAAGTATTGGAGACAGCATCGTTACGTTGGCATAATCCGTTGGGTTTTCGGATAGATCGTTGGTCTGTATTCTGTTCTCTTTTGCTTGTATTTTGTTCAGTATTCTTGTTAATAAATTTTGTTCATTTTGAACATAATTGGTTTGAACAGCTGCATCCCTCCTCGACTATCAGCATTACTTCTGCTTACAACAACCCGCAAAGATGGAGTCTGACTACTTCTTTAAGTGTTTTGAGGGTATCTGGCCTGGCACATAACACCGTATTGGGCTTACCTTCCATTGAATCAAATGTTGTTACAACATGATCTTTCTCTTCGAATCTTTGAGCCTTACACATATCATGGAATATTCGTTTCTCCATTTATTCATTCCATGGAATATTGTTTCCTGACCATGTACAGTGATTTTAGATTTATCAAAGCGATGATTACTTACTCCATATGACGCCTGTTTCTGCACATGTCGGATCGCCCAGGATTACATTTTTATGCCTGACATACAGGCAGCGATTGAATTCGGGTAGACATCAACATCCTCTGAGAACACTATGATCAACTCTCAACAATTCACAAGTTGGTTCTGCTTTCCATGTAAAAAAGCTTGCTGAAAAGGTCATATGTTGAATGCTACCTGAATGATTCAAATTCTTGCCGTTGATCAAATTCTGTCCTCATGAAGGAATTTTGCAAATGTATTTGCTGATTATTGTGCTCGTTTGTCTTCATGTAGGTTTGTTGGTTCCTTTGTTTGTTTGGAATGCATGTGAAATAGGATTGCAAAAAATGCACTTAATCCTTTGAAACTATTAACTGAAATCACCATTTTATGAATTCTTTGAAGATCATTAATTGCATGATCAGACACGACAAAAGAAAATCGATAAACATTTTTTTTTTAACCAAACGATAATTCGAGGTATACCAGAAGAATAGTATAGTACTAAGCTATTTGGCAGTGTATGTTATGAAGATGATACTCAGAGGCTGCAGAGTGACTTGCGCCCAGGATTACATTTTTATGCCTGACATCCAGGCAGCGATTGAATTCGGGTAGACATCAACATCCTCTGAGAACACTATGATCAACTCTCAACAATTCACAAGTTGGTTCTTCTTTCCATGTAAAAAAGCTTGCTGAAAAGGTCATAAGTTGAATGCTACCTGAATGATTCAAATTCTTGCCGTTGATCAAATTCTGTCCTCATGAAGGAATTTTGCAAATGTATTTGCTGATTATTGTGCTCGTTTGTCTTCATGTAGGTTTGTTGGTTCCTTTGTTTGTTTGGAATGCATGTGAAATAGGATTGCAAAAATTGCACTTAATCCTTTGAAACTATTAACTGAAATCACCATTTTATGAATTCTTTGAAGATCATTAATTGCATGATCAGACACGACAAAAGAAAATCGATAAACATTTTTTTTTTTACCAAACGATAATTCGAGGTGAGTACCAGAAGAATAGTATAGTACTAAGCTATTTGGCAGTGTATGTTATGAAGATGATACTCAGAGGCTGCAGAGTGACTTGAACACACTGCCTGAGTGAGAAACTAATTGGCAAATGTACCCATAATGTGGACAAATGTGAGGTTATCCACTTTGGCCCCAAATGTAGGAAGGCAGATTATTGTAAGAATGGTATCAGTTCAAGGAAAGGTGAGGTGCAACGAAACCTGGGCATCATGGTGGAACGGTCGCTGATGGATAGTATGGAGGTACAGCAGGCAGTCAGGGAACCTAATGACATGCTGGCCTTCGTCGCAAGAATGGTTGATATCGGAGTAAGGATGTCTTGCTGCACTTATATAGGGCCTTGGCGTAGCCACACTTTGAGAAGTCCGTGTAGCTTTGAACTCTTTGGCTGAGAAATAGCGTTATTGCTATTGACGGCGTCCAGCAATGGTTCACCAGACTGATTCGGAGATGGCAAGATTGACATTTGAGGAAAGTCGAAGTGTGTGAATATAGAAAGCAGCACAGCAGTTCAGGCAACATCCAATGAGCAGGACTTTCGATGATTCATAAGCCCTTCACCAGGCATAAGGAGGAGGTAGTGGGTGACACATAAATGGAGGCCTAGCGTGGGGCTGCGTGGACGTATGGTGGGATGGCAATTGATAGATACAGGTGGGAAGTGTTTGGAAACGATGCTGGGACGAATGGTTTGGATGGGTGAGAAGGGGGCTGGCAGCTTGGTCAAGTTAAAAGGCCTTAATGACTTGGAAGGCTCGATTTGGGATGAAGTGGGGCAAGTGGAAATGAGGAAACTGGTGAAATTGGCATTAATTCCGTGTGTTGCAGGACCCAGGACGGAAGTTGAATTGTTCTTCTTCCAGTTAGCGGGTGGCTTTGACTTGTCGGTGAATGAAGGTGATGAAAGTTTTGTTGGATAGAGCGTGTATTCACTGGAACTTAGAAGGGTGGCGAGCCATTGTCACGGGAACATATGACATGCTCATGGGGCTACACACGCTAGATGACAGAAGAATGTTGCTGATGTTAGTAAAGTCCAGAACTCGGGGTCAGAGCCTAATAATAAGGAGTATGCTAGTCAGATTTGAGATGAAGAAGAATTTGCTCATTCACAGAGTTATGAACGCTTGGAATTCTCTCCCCCAGGATTTTCTTTCAGTCCAGTTCATCAGACATATTAAATGTGGTATGGGCAGGAAGTTGGAATGAGATACTGAGACTTCATGATCAGCCATGATCCTGTTGAATGGTAGTGCATGCTCGAAAGGCCGAATGCTCTACGTCTCAATCCATTGTTTGTGTTTCTATGTTTCTGGTATTGTGAATATGTTACGACAATAGTCAGGAGAGAAAGATCCTTAATTTGTGTATGAGCAACATTTCTGCAATACTATTTTCATCATACATGTGGCAGGGCTTGTTTCCCCACCCGCTCTGCAGGAGTTGAATCATTTCATCTAAGTCACGTTCAGGTGCTAGAAAATTCAAGCAAAGGAGGCTGCTTGAGAAAATGCCGTGGAAACGGATATCCTGATCAACCCAAACTTTATGAATGCACATATTTAACAGAAAAAAAGAAATAAGATTATCAATGTGAATGATCCTTTGATATCTGGCTTGTCATGCATATAAACAGAAACCACCAGCCTGCATTTGGTAAAACAATATAACAAATGCTAATTATGGAAAAACTAATTATCTCCTTGGTGGATTGAATGGTGCATAAATGAGCTCGTCTGCTATTAGCTATGACATCCACCAGTCAGTGCCTTCCTGTTTATACGGAATTTACTGAGAAAATGGAAAAACCTGCAATAATGCTGGTAAAAGAGTATTACTACCCGATTATTGCAACCATTGGCATACCTGGTATGTTCTAATCATCTGTTTCTTGATAATTGCGATGATGTGAAGGAGTTGGTGTTGTACTTGGATGGACAAACTCAGAGGTCAAACGACACCAGGTTATTTTCAGGTGATTTCAAATGACTAAAGCTTGTGATTTCAAGTAAACCTGTTGGAGACTAAACTGGTGTCGTGTAACCTTTGTATTAGTAATTGATATTGACGATTTCATTTTTCCTACTACAAAGCAGGAAAGTAGTGGTCTCCTCCGAATAAGCGTTCTCAGTCCGCTTGTCAGGTGAGCAAACATTCTACTCGATCATGTTCCATCTACCTTACTAAAATATCATTACTCCTGTTGCAATATTTTTGAAACGACTGCACAAAAGTTTTAGTAGAGTTCCGTATTATTCTGTGCAGTTCAGACAGAGTTGATAATGGTATTTCAGGTATCTATCGCATTTATAAAATGGTAATGGACATATAAGGTGTATCACTTCCCATGCAACGTCCCAATAATAAGCTTCATCTTTTAGTTTTTTTTTTCATACCGATGCTCTGTAAATGGAATAAATCTTTCACAGCATGTGCTTCTTAATTGATGTCAATCAGTTGTTAAAACGTGCCTAATCTGGTCTCTCCTCCTTGCAGCAAATGTGATGACTCTTATAATTCTGCCTCGAAGGAACTGCGGTGTTACTAAGTGCACGTCAGTCTACATGATAGCCATGGCCTCAGCTGATCTA
>NC_057758.1:5188201-5206690 GCF_004010195.1 Chiloscyllium plagiosum
GTTCTTTGAAGCGGTACTTCATCAAATATCTTCCAGAAAACTAAGTATAATACAAGTAATGGTTCTCCTTTACGCCCAAAAAAAAACGTTACGAACTAGCAATTAGAAGACACATGATTTTCCTTTTGTAAACCATGTCGACTACGACTGATTAATGTGAACTGGAGTATCCCACTGAAACATTTTAAACATGTTTCCTCTAAAAGAAGCTAATGTAACTGAGATGAGTTTTGTTTTTTATTTTTCTTGTCCTCTGTATTCTATTTGCGATATGGTCATCTAAAGTGACCTCCCTTGAATGTATTAAGTTTTAAAAATTCAATCTAAGTAATTCAATACTCACCACATCGTGAGAGCACTGTACAAAAGCCCATCAGAACTCGGGTTCTTGTCAGACTGAAGCTTCAATGGTGCTGTCTTTACCGTGGCTGCTACCCTGTTTGTTTCGTCCCTCTACTAAAGAGTACAGGCACTGGGATTGTGAGTTCAGGGATTCATCTATCTTCGTAAATCAATACATTTTATTTCTTGACTGAATAGAATGCGAATGCATCAACAGGGTTCACATACGACCATTACCTTGCTGCTCAAACTGCTGATGGCACTTTTGGCCTTCTGAACTTCTGTCCACGATTCGTATGTATATTTCCGATCCTGGTGCAAACTGAGGATGACAATAGCATTACACATCGAATAATCTATATGTCAGACTACAGTCAGTGCAGTCTTAGAACAGTACTGATCATTCAGCTCCCGATGTTGTGCTGGCATTTTATCTCACTCAAACATCAGATTAACCAACACAACCTTTATTGTATTATTTTCCATGTGCCTATCGAAGAGTCACTTGAATGTACGTAATATGCATGACTCTACTACCACTCCAGGAAGTGTATGTGACGCACCCATCAATCTCTGTGTAAAGAAACTCCATCTGACATCTCCCCTCAACCTTCCTCCAATTACCATTACACTATGCCCCACGTGGTAAACATTTCCACGTTGGGAAAATGTCTCTGGCTACACATTCTATCTCTGCCTCTCAGCATCCTGTACTCCTCCTTCAAGTCACCTCTCATCCTACTTTACTCCAATGAGAAAAACCCTCACTCCCTTTACCTTTCTTCATATAACATGTCCTCCTGTCCAGGCAGCATCCTAGTAAATCTCCTCTGCACCCTCTCTAAAGTTTACACATTTTTTCGATAACGACACAAACAGAACTGAAAGTGATATTCCAAGTGTCGTCTAATGAGCTCTCTGCAGACCAGCAGAATAACCTCGCACCTCTTAAACTCAATTCGCCTGCTGATGATAGCCAACATACCTTATGCATTCTAAACTAATCTATCAACTTGGGTGACAACATTGAGGTCTCTATGGACACGGACTCTGAGATTCCTCTGTTCCTCCATACTGCCAAGGATCCTTTATTAAACCTTGTAATCTGCATTCAAATACGACCTTCCAAACTGAATGATTTTGCACTTTTCCTGGTTGAATTCTATCTGCCACTTCTCAGCCCGGATCGGCATCCCAGAATCATCGAATCCTTATTGTGCGGATCAGTGTTGGCCTAACAAGTCCAAACGATTCTCTGAAGAGTAACCCAACCAGACCCATTTCTCTACATTTAACCCCTGACTAATGCACGCAAGTTACATGTCCCTGAACACTTGAGTATTTAGCATGGCGAATTCACATTAAATGCAAATCTTTGGATTGTGTGAGGAAATCGGAGCGCCCGGTGGAAACCCACACAGACATAGGGAGAACGTGCAAAGTCCAAGCAGACAATCGCCGAGGCTGGAATCGATCTCAGTGCTAATCACTGAGCCACCGAGATGCCCTGGTGGTAGGGGACATCCTCTGAACGTCCCATTGCAACCGAGAACAGCCCTCCACAATATACACAACTCCAACAACCTTCGGGTCATTAGCAATCCTGTTAATCCACCCTTCCAATTGCTCATCCAAATCATTTATAAAAATCAAAGAGAGTAGAGATCCCATAATCTATCCCTGAACACCATCGGTCACCAAGCTCCCGGCTGAATAGTTTATATGTATCACCACACGCTATCTTCTATTGGCTAAACAATTCATTACCCAGACTGCCAGATTTCCCCAGACCTCACGCCTCCTGATTTTCTGAAGGAGCCAACCCTGGGGAATATTTTCAAATGCATTGCTGAAATCCATGGAAACCACATCCATTGCTCTCTCTTCATCAACGTATTTTCTTACATCCACAACCAATTCAATAAGCTTTCAGAGTTTTGCGCTGCCACTCACAAGTCCGTGTTAACTATGATTTCCTCAGTACTCATAAATCCTGTCTCTCAGAATCCTCTCAAATAATTTGCCCACAACTGACGTAAGACTTACTGGTGTTTAATTCCCAGGATTTTCCCTATCCCTTTATTGTACAAGGGAATAACATTTGTTACCCTTCAATCATCTGGAATTACTCCAATAGACAGTGCAGACGTACAGATAATCTCAAATGGCACAACAACTTAATTCCTCACTTCCTGTCATAACTTCGACTATATCCTCTCTGGCCCAGGAAACTCAACTGTCGTGACGTTTTTCAAAATTTTCATCCCATCCTTTTCCTAACAGGAACCTGTGTCACGCTATCCTCCCAAAAGACACGATCCCTCTCAGGAATCAACACTGAAGCAAAGTATTTAGTCCGGACGTCCCCTACCTCCTCTGACTACGGCTCAATAACTTTCCACGATCCTTGATCGGCCATAACATCATTCCGAGCTGAACATGTGTTGCTGGAAAAGCGCAGTAGGCCAGGCATGAACATGTGTTGCTGGAAAAGCGCAGTAGGCCAGGCAGTATCCAAGGAGCAGGGGAATCGACGTTTCGGGCATGAGCCCTTCTTTCCTGAAGAAGTGCTCATGCCCGAAACGTCGATTTTCCTGCCCCTTGGATGCTGCCTGACCTGCTGCGCTTTTCCAGCAACACATTTTCAACTCTGATCTCCAGCATCTGCAGTCCTCACTTTCTCCTCATAACATCATTCCGGCCATCCTCTTTTCCTCATAGAAATGTGGAACACTTTGGCGCTTTCCTTCATCCTACCTGTCAATTTTTTTCCATGCCCACCCATGCAGCTGTCCAGATTCCATTCGTCAGTTCCTTTCTGGCTAACTTTTAATCCGCTAAAGCTCTGTGGAATCCTTGATTCCTCAACTTTAAGTAAGCTTCCATTTTCCTCTTCACGATATGTTTCACAAACCTGATCACCCACGCTTCTTTCAACCTACCATCCCGGCCTTGCCTCAGTGGGTCAAACATGTTCAGCACTATGAGCAACTGCTTCCTAAACAACCTCTCAACTTCTGTCGTGCATTTCCCTGAGAACATATGTCCACAATGCAGACGGACAGTTTCTGTCTAATAGCATTGTCATCCTCGATACCACCTGCTTCTAACCCTCTTCAGGAGTACAGGAAATGTCATGGAATTAGAATCAATATCTCTGAAATACTCTTCCATCGAGAGGTCTGACACCTGGTATGTTTCGTTGCCAATCACGAAACCCGAAATGGCCTCCACTCCAGTCAGTCTATCTGCATATTGCATCTGTATCCGCTGTTATTGACCTCCATCGAGTCCCATGGTTTATCACTGAAGACGGGCAAGGATTCTGCACCTTTTAACTTTATTACATTTTTTATCTTTTTTGGGGTTAGATTCTGCTCTGAAGTACTTTTCTTCCGAAGATAGTGATGTTAATAGTGACGTTGCACACATTTCGCTGTACTCCTCTATCACTGCGCTCGGGTACACGTGATAACACAACCAAAACATAATTATTTTTAATTCAGGCAAAAAAAAATCAGAAATAAGTCGGGAGAGAAATTCATGAAATAATAAAATCAGTAAACAATGGAACATTCGGCATGTCCTCCAACCATTGGGCAATAAGCATGTTTTCATATCAGCACGGTGGCTCAGTGGTAAGTACTGCTGACTCACAGTGCCAGGGACCTGGGCAACTGTTTGTGTGGAATTTGCACATTCTTCCCGTGCCTGCGTGGGTTTCCTCGGGTGCTCCGGTTTCCTCCCACAGTCCAAAGATGTGCAGGTTAGGTGAATTGACCATTCTACATTGTACGTATTTTTAGGTGGATTAGTCAAGGGTAAATGTAGGAGAACGGGTCTGGGTGGGTTGCTCTTCGGAGGATCGAAGTGGACTTGTTGGGCCTAACGGCCTGTTTCCACTCTGTAGGGAATCTAATGAAATCTAATATATTCCAGTTGTAGTGCGAAAGATTTTTGGAGACGTACAGCACATAAATAGACCCTTCGGTCCACCTCATCCATGCCGTCCAGATATCATAAGCTAATCACACCCCATTTTGCCTGCAATTGGCCCATATCCAACTGAACCCTTCCTATTCATGTACCCATCCAGATGCCTTTTAAATGATGTAATTTTGCCTACATCTACCACTTCCTCTGATTTGGAGATGCTGGTGTTGAATTGGGGTGCATACAGTTAAAAATCGCACAACACCTGATTATAGTCCGATAGGTTTAATTGGAAATATTAGATTTCGGAGCGCCACTCTTTCATCAGGTGGTGAAGGAGTGGAGCTCCGAAAGCTAGTGCTTCCAATTAAACCTGTTGGACTATAACATCGTGTTGTGTCATTTTTAACTTTGTACTTCCTCTTGCAACTCATTCTCGGCACAAACCACCCTTTGTATGAAAGAACTGTCCCTTCCAATTTTTTTCCTCTCTCACCGTAAACCATTGTCTTCTAATTCTGATCTCCCCCGCCATGGGTAAAAAAACCTTGTCTATTTATCCAATCCATACATTTCATAACTTTTCAAACTTCTAAGGGGTCACCCTTCAAGCACCAATACTACAGAAAAAGCAGCCGCTGCCTATTCAACCTATCTCTGCAGCTCAAATCCTCCAACGTTGTCAAAATCTTTGTAAATCTTTTCTGTACCCTTTCAGGTATTGCCATATCCTTCCGATAGGAAGGAGGCTAAAATTACACACAATATTCCAAATATATGGATCTTCCTTTGTCTTCTCCGTACCAATGATATTCATACAGGAAACTAATTGACAGACGTAACAAATCTGAACGTTTGTGTCTCTGGTAAGGCGGCGATTGTTGCCCATTCATAGTTTCTCGTGATAGGGTGGTGATGAGCTTCAGTCTTAAACTATAAGTGTTATTACAGTAAGACCTATTATGATAAGCTTCAATCTACAATTTGAAAGGGAGAGAGTACAAATGGTAGGGACAATATTTCAGTTGAATAAAGGGAACTATGGAGCTATGAGGGAGGAGCTGGCCAAAGTTCAATGGTGCATTACCTCAACAGGGATGACAGTGGAGGAATAATGGCAGATATTTCTAGGTATAATGCAGGAGATGCAGAATCAGTTCATTCCAAAAAGGAAGTAAGATCCTATGAGGAGGCGGGGTGGCCGTGGCTGACGAGGGATGTTAAGAAACATATCAAGTCAAAAGAGAAAAATAGAGCATAGCAAAGATAAGTGGGAAAACGGAGTACTGGGAAGCTTTTGAAGAACAACAGAGGATTACCAAGAACGAAATACGGAGATAAAAAAATGAGGTACAAAGATAAATTGGTATGGCAGAAGAGTTGAATTGGTACTTTGGATCTGCGTTCACTGAGGAAGACACAAGCAATATCCCAGAGGTAACAGTGGCTGAAGGACCTGAACTTAAGGGAATTTATATTTGCCAGGAATTGGTGTTGGAGAGACTGTTAGGTCTGAAGGCTGATAAGTCCCCGGGGCCTGATGGTCTACATCCCAGGATACTGAAGGAGCGAGCTCTGGACATCGAGGATGCGTTGGTGATTATTTTCCAGAGTTCGACAGAATCATTTCGTGCGGATTGGAGGGTGGCTAATGTTGTACCACTTTTTAAGAAAGGAGCGAGAGAGAAAGCAGGAAATTATAGACCAGTTAGTCTGACCTTCGTGGTGGGAAAGATGCTGGAGTCAATTATAAAGGATGGAATTACGACACATCTGGATAGCAGTAACAGGATAGGTCAGAGTCAGCATGGATTTATGAAGGGGAAATCATGCTTGACTAATCTTCTGGAATTTTTTGAACATGTAAATCTGAAGATGGACAACGGAGATCCAGCGGATGTAGGGTACCTGGACTTTCAGAAAGCCTTTGATAAAGTCCCACATAGGAGGTTAGTGAGCAAACTTAGGGCGAATGGTATTGGGGCAAAGTACGAACTTGGATTGATAATTGGTTGGCTGACAGAAAACAAAGAGCAGTGATAAGCAGCTCCCTTTCGAATGTCAGGCGGCGACCAGTGGGGTACCGCAGGGATCAGTGCTGTGACCGCAGCTTTTTACAATATATATTAATGATATAGAAGATGGAATTAAGAGTAACATTAGCAAAGTTGCTGATGATACAAAGCGGGGTGGCAGGGTGAAATGTGAGGAAGAATGTTAGGAGATTACAGGGTGACCTGGACAGGTTAGGACAGATGCATGGCAGATGCAGTATAATGTGGATAAAAGTATGGTTATCCACTTGGGTGGCAAGAACAGGAAGGCAGATTACTACCTAAATGGAGTCTAGTTAGGAAAAGGGGCAGTACAAAGAGATCTGGGTGTTCTTGTACACCAGTCAATGAAGGCAAGCATGCAGGTACAGCAGGTAGTGAAGAAAGATAATAACATGCTGGCCTTCATAACAAGAGGGATTGAGTATAGAAGCGAAGAGGTGCTTCCGCAGCTGTACAGGGCCCTGGTGAGACCGCACCTGGAATATTGTGTGCAGTTCTGGACTCCAAATTTGAGGAAAGACAATCTGGCTAATGAGGGAGTGCAGCGTATGTTCACGAGGTCAATTCCTGGAATGGCAGGACTATCTTATGTTGAAATATTGGAGCGACTGGGCTTGTATACCCTTGAGTTTAGAAGACTGAGAGGGGATCTGATTGAGACGTATAAGATTATTAAAGGATTGGAAACTCTGGAGGCAGGAAACATGTTTCCGTTGATGGGTGAGTACCGAACCAGAGGACACAGCTTAAAAATAAGGGGTAGCCCATTTAGGACAGAGATGAGGAGAAACTTCATCACTCAGAGAGTGGTGGGAGTATGGAATGCTCTGCCCCAAAAGGCAGTGGAGGTCCAGTCTCTGGATTCGTTTAAGAAAGAGTTGGATAGATCTCTCAAGGATATTGGAATCGAGGGTTATGGAGATAAGGCAGGAACAGGGTACTGATTGAGGATGATCCGCCATGATCATAATGAATGGTGGTGCAGGCTCGAAGGACAGAATGGCCTCCTCCTGCACTTATTGCCTATTGTCTTAAACTGTCCCGCTTCAGATTCTGTTAGCAGACACTTAGTTCAGTTCGTACGAAAGATCAATATAACCACCAAATAGACTGCATGGTTTATTCATCCAGCCACTGTTCACCTCATGAGTCTTTTGAATGTCGCGGGTGTGCGTTCTTCATTTCAAAGTGAATCAATTTAAACTGATATATCTCAATTGGGGTTACGAACGCAGAAATTTCTTTCACCCTCTTTGATGAAGTTACCTGCCAGTACCCATGCATTACGTCTAACTTTGTGATGTAACTGAATTGTCTGACTTTCTTGATATAGTCCTTTAATCTCGGAATTGGATGATACCGATTTTGTAACGGCGTTGACCTTCTGATAATCCATGCAGAATAGTTGAGTCCCACCCCGTTTGGAAACCGAGACGATCAATGAACTCCACTGTGCCTGGTTTGGTTCGATGACTTCCTTGCCAAGCAAGACCTCCTCCTGAATCTCAACCTCTTTGGCTTTGAATGGATTAAACCAATAGGAATGTTGTTTTATTGATGCAGTATTCCCTGCGTCTATTTAGTTTGCAATAGTATTCGTCCACCTCATCTGATTCTTACATATGTCCTGATGCTACAGTTGCAAATCTGTCGACTGCGTTCTATCCTCCTAAGACTTTTAGGTCCCTAACATATCCCACTCCTCAGGGATAATTTATTTCTAATGTCCATTTAGAGGCACATCATCTGGATTTGATTCCTCACTCTGTGGTGCAGTACCGAACACATGTTTTTGTCCCGTTCCTTTCTCCCTCGTATAAAGCTTTTTTTTTTTTCAGCATGGTCACATGACATACTCGATACTCTTTTTTTTCTATCTGGTATCTTTACTAGATGACTCACCTGACTGAACTTCTTCCTACTTTGATATGGAGTACTAAATCTGGTTTTGACCGGATTTCCTATTGCATGTAACATTACTAACAAGTTATCCCTTCTGGAAAACGTCCGAGTGTCTATCACCTGCTTCATTCTACACTGTGACCTCTTTAGGTGCTGTTTAGCGAACTCACCTAAGCGAATTAATATCTCCCTTACCTCGAAAAAAATAACTGAATTGTGAGATCAACGACTTTGGTCCTGTCAATCTATCTTTAGTTCATTTCAAAGGTCCTCTCACTTTATGACCGAATATTAACTCAAAGGGAGTGAACTGAATAGATTCGTTTCAAGCACCTCTCATGCCAAACAATGCGAATGGGATACTTTTATCCCAATCATTCGGGTATGTCAACATCATCTTCGGTGTCTGATGGGACCTTTCTAAATCTCCCTGGTACTCAGGATGATCCACACTGGACTTAAAGTGATGTATACCTAAGCTATCCATAACCCCCTTAATTGACCTTGCAAGAAAACTTTACCAATGGTCCAACTGAATCTCACTGGGTAGCCAACACCCTGTGAAGAAAGCTACTAACTCCTCTACTACTCTTATTGAATTGTTACTCCATAATGGAATTGACTCCAGAAATCTGGTCGATTCCCATTTTTGGATGAGTAGTGGACCGACGCAATCAATTATAACCCACATGAAAAGTTCTTCAAATGTAGTAATTGGCAACAAAGGTGCTTTATTTTACGGCCTGTAGTTTCACAACTATTTGGCATGTATGACACGTTCGGCAAAAATAAACCCTATCCTTATGCATTCCAGGAAAATAAAAACATTTTTGGATCAAAGCCTGAGTTTTCCGTACCTCTAAGTAACTTTCTACATGCAGAAAGAGCTTGCACCTCCTATCTGCATGTAGAAAGCAACACAACCTGGTGCGTTTCACATTCCAGGAAAATAAAAACATTTTTGGATCAAAGCCTGAGTTTTTCGTACTCTAAGTAACTTTCTACATGCAGAAAGAGCTTGCACCTCCTATCTGCATGTAGATAGCAACACAACCTGGTGCGATTCAGCACATTTTTCCTCGAAACAAACCTGCCGTAGTCTCCATTTCCGCTTTAGGATTCTATCTTTCAGATGATAATGCTCTGGAACATTCTCTGCCGTCTTTCCAGTGTGCACATTCACATGTACATCTTTTGTTGTATTGTCTTGCTTTTGCAAGTCTCTTCGTCTTTCAGGAATATACATCTCTGTTTGACCGTCTGCTTGATCAGGTTCTTCCTGCACATTTATGTCAAACAGGGTATCCACTAACTGACACTCAACTCCTTCGGCTTTCTCTTTACTTTTTGCATCGTGCTCTGACGTATAATAGTGTGATCCGCTTAACACACAAGTGTGGAAATACCAGGGTATTTACGTTTTTACTCATCAGTTTCATGGTCTTCCTTAGGCTTCTCCACTATACGGGGTGTCACTCCGAGTTTGGACCCTGCCAAATCATTCCGAAGGAACAAACTGAATTCATAGAACTTGAAAACGTTCAATCACTCACTGTAAATTTCCCAGTCTTGAGTTGGCAATCCAACCTGATCAAACATCGGGGAAAGCTACATTTCTTTCCATCTGTCCCACAAATTACCCTACTCTCGGGTAACAGACCAGAAGAAGTGCATATTCGTTCATCTCTTCTGATACGTGACTAGTTTCATCCTGTATTGCTCAGAACTATATCCTGTTGTCCTTCTTCCCGTTTTTTTGAGTAATCGTTACACAGAGTCACATTCTTTAGAGAGATCAAGTACTAACTTCATACTTAGCTCCTACTGATCTGTGAACTGCATTCTCCTGCACCCGCTCAGCTTTTCTTGGGGTTTCGTTTATTACGTTCATTAATGCTACTGGCTTAGCTTCTTGTCCCACACCTTTTTCCACAGTGCCTTTCTTTAACGACAGCACTATGACTGTACGTGACCAAATTTCTGGCAGTGAAAACGCCTGTTCCCAATACCGTTCCGAAACCACTGGCACTCCATTTTCTGTGTCTCACTCAATGTCGGTGAAAACACCTGAGGCCATTGACCTCTTTTCACTCTCTTGGAGTTTTTTTATCCTGTGCGCTCGACTCACTGCTTCGTTGTGTCGGATCTCGCCTTCTTCCAACGTTTATCCCTCACAGAACGAAATTCTGGCCTGAAATGTGTCTTATGAACCAACATGTACTCATCAGCTACTTCTGTTTCCCTTCTCACTTCCTGAACGTTCTGTTACTCCACGTGAAATCTTACCATCTCTGCAAGTGAGTTTTTTTATGCTCCTCCAGTAGAATAATCTCTCTGGGTTCCTCAAGCGTCTTATCTATTTTCAAACCACATATCCATTGATCCAAATGACTATGTTGAATTCTTTCGAACTCAACGTAATTCTGACCATGTTCCTTCTTTGTGTTTCGAAACTGCTGCCGCTATGCTTCCCAAACCAATTCATAAACATTTAAAATAGCCTGTTTAACATCTTAATAATCACTTCACACCTCGTATGACAGTGTGGCAAATACCTCACTGGCTCGACCTACCAGCTTAAACTGAATGGGAAGCACCCGTAAATCCTCGGACCATTCCATCTGCCTTGCCCATTTTTCAAATGAAATAAAGAAGGTTTCGATAACCTTCTCAGCAAAATCTGGTAGGGTTTTGGCACATTTATATATCACTACCTCATTTATACATTATATATTTATCATTTACAAAACAAAGCCTCTTATCTCAAAACCAAGCAGCTTTCAGTTCTGTTGTGTATTCCTGTCTTCTTTTCTTCTTCTTCGGGATTCTGCTTCACAGATTAATGCTCGATAAAAGTACCTTTAAGAGAGAAATTCTCGGGCAGTCTTTTTACATTTTGGTGGCTTGGGAGTTCTCCTCTCAACTGTTCAATTTTACCTGACCTCATACTCCCAAAACACAGATTATGTCATTGAGTTTTAAGAATGTCAACGTACTAAACTCAAATTAGATTGTACTTTTTATTTATTGGGTATATCTTAAACTGATTGGCCTAATTCAAATCTCCTTCTTTGTCTTTAGAAAACCAGCTACCCATGCTAACCAACGAGCTGGACCACATGTTACATTGTATGTTTTTCAGAACATTTAGTGCTGTCACTGCTAGTTTTAACTCTCGTAAAGGTATAATACACCCACATGTTCATAACACACTTTACGTTTTGGTCTTCCTTGTAATAATGTAATCCATTTTGCTCGTAATTTATTTTGAAAATTTGTTTGCTCAAGTCTTTGGTCAATGTTGTGCCAAGGGGTGCTTACGGGTTTTGTGGTAAGTATTGGAGACAGCATCGTTACGTTGGCATAATCCGTTGGGTTTTCGGATAGATTTTTGGTCTGTATTCTGTTCTCTTTTGCTTGTGTTTTGTTCAGTATTCTTGTTAATAAATTTTGTTCATTTTGAACATAATTGGTTTGAACAGCTGCATCCCTCCTCGACTATCAGCGTTACGTCTGCTTAAAACAACTCGCAAAGATGGAGTCTGACTACTTTTTTAAGTGTTTTGAGGGTATCTGGCCTGGCACATAACACCGTATTGGGCTTACCTTCCATTGAATCAAATGTTGTCACAACATGATCTTTCTCTTCGAATCTTTGAGCCTTACACATATCATTGAATATTCGTTTCTCCATTTATTCATTCCATGGAATATTGTTTCCTGCATGATTTTAGATTTATCAAACCGATGATTACTTACTCCATATGACGCCTGTTTCTGCACATGTCGGATCGCCCAGGACTACATTTTTATGCATGACATACAGGCAGCGATTGAATTCGGGTAGACATCAACATCCTCTGAGAACACTATGATCAACTCTCAACAATCCACAAGTTGGTTCTGCTTTCCATGTAAAAAAAAGCTTGCTGAAATAGTCATATGTTGAATGCTACCTGAATGATTCAAATTCTTGCCGTTGATCAAATTCTGTCCTCATGAAGGAATTTTGCAAATGTATTTGCAGATTATTGTGCTCGTTTGTCTTCATGTAGGTTTGTTGGTTCCTTTGTTTGTTTGCAATGCATGTGAAATAGGATTGCAAAAATTGCACTTACTCATTTGAAGCTATTAACTGAAACCACCATTTTATGAATTCTTTGAAGATCATTAATTGCATGATCAGACACGACAAAAGAAAATCGATAAACATTTTTTTTTGCCAATCGATAATTCGAGGTAAGCACCAGAAGAATATTATACTACTAAGCTATTTGGCAGTGTATGTTATGAAGATGATACTCAGAGGCTGCAGAGTGACTTGTACACACTACCTGAGTGAGAAACTAATTGGCAAATGTACCCATAATGTAGATAAATGTGAGGTTATCCAATTTGGCCCCAAATGTAGGAATGCAGATTATTGTAAGAATGGTATCAGTTCAAGGAAAGGTGAGGTGCAACGAGACCTGGGCATCATGGTGGAACGGTCGCTGATGGATAGTATGGAGGTACAGCAGGCAGTCAGGAAACCGAATGACATGCTGGCCTTCGTCGCAAGAATGGTTAGTATCGGAGTAAGGATGTCTTGCTGCACTTATATAGGGCCTTGGCGAGGCCACACTTTGAGAACTCCGTGTAGCTTTGAACTCTTTGGCTGAGAAATAGCGTTCTTGCTATTGACGGCGTCCAGCAATGGTTCACCAGACTGATTCGGAGATGGCAAGATTGACATTTGAGGAAAGTCGAAGTGTGTGAATATAGAAAGCAGCACAGCAGTTCAGGCAGCATCCAATGAGCAGGACTGTCGATGATTCATAAGCCCTTCACCAGGCATAAGGAGGAGGTAGTGGGTGACACATAAATGGAGGCCTAGCGTGGGGCTGCGTGGACGTATAGTTGGATGGCAATTGATAGATACAGGTGGGAAGTGTTTGGAAACGTTGCTGGGACGAACGGTTTGGATGGGTGAGAAGGAGGCTGGCAGCTCGGTCAAGTTAAAAGACCTTAATGACTTGGAAGGCTCGATCTGGGATGAAGTGGGGCAAGTGGAAATGAGGAAACTGGTGAAATTGGCATTAATTCCGTGTGTTGCAGGACCCAGGACGGAAGTTGAATTGTTCTTCTTCCAGTTAGCGGGTGGCTTTGACTTGTCGGTGAATGAAGGTGATGAAAATTTTGTTGGATTGAGCTTGTATTCACTAGAACTTAGAAGGGTGGCGAGCCATTGTCACGGGAACATATGACATGCTCATGGGGCTACACACGCTAGATGACAGAAGAATGTTGCCGATGTTGGTAAAGTCCAGAACTAGGGGTCAGAGCCTAATAATAAGGAGTATGCTAGTCAGATTTGAGATGAAGAAGAATTTGCTCATTCACAGAGTTATGAACCCTTGGAATTCTCTCCCCCAGTATTTTTTTCCGTCCAGTTCATCAGATATATTCAATGTGGTATGGGCAGGAAGTTGGAATGAGATACTGAGACTTCATGATCAGCCATGATCCTGTTGAATGGTAGTGCATGCTCGAAAGGCCAAATGCTCTACTTCTCAATCCATTGTTTGTGATTCTATGTTTCTGGTATTGTGAATATATTACTGCAATAGTCAGGAGAGAAATATCCTTAATTTTTGTATGAGCAACATTTCTGCAATACTATTTTCATCATACATGTGGCAGGGCTTGTTTCCCCACCCGCTCTGCAGGAGTTGAATCATTTCATCTAAGTCACGTTCAGGTGCTAGAAAATTCAAGCAATGGAGGCTGCTTGAGAAAATGCCGTCGAAACGGCTATCCTGATCAACCCAAACTTTATGAATGCACACATTTCACAGAAAAAAAGAAATAAGATTATCAATGTGAATGATCCTTTGATATCTGGCTTGTCATGCATATAAATAGAAACCATCAGCCTGCATTTGGTAAAACAATATAACAAATGCTAATTATGGAAAAACTAATTATCTCCTTGGTGGAATGAATGGTGCATAAATGAGCTCGTCTGCTATTAGCTATGACATCCACCAGTCAGTGCCTTCCTGTTTGTACGGAATTTACTGAGAAAATGGAAAAAACCTGCAATAATGCTGGTAAAAGAGATTTACTACCCGATTATTGCAACCATTGGCATACCTGGTATGTTCTAACCGTCTGTTTCTTGATAATTGCGATGATGTGAAGGAGTTGGTGTTGTACTTGGATGGATAAACTCAGAGGTCAAACGACACCAGGTTATTTTCAGGTGACTTCAAATGACTAAAGAACGGTGTTCCAAAAGCTTGTGATTTCAAGTAAACCTGTTGGAGACTAAACTGGTGTCGTGTAACCTATGTATTAGTAATTCATATTGACGATTTCATTATTCCTACTACAAAGCAGGAAAGTAGAGGTCTCCTCCGAATAAGCGTTCTAAATCCGCTTGTCAGGTGAGCAAACATTCTACTCGATCATGTTCCATCTACCTTACTAAAATATCATTACTCCTGTTGCAATATTTTTGAAATGACTGCACAAAAGTTTTAGTAGAGTTCCGTATTATTCTGTGCAGTTTAGACAGAGTTGATAATGGTATTTCAGGTATCTGTCGCATTTATAAAATGGTAATGGACATATAAGGTGTATCACTTCCCATGCAACGTCCCAATACTAACCTCCATCTTTTAGTTTTTTTTTCATACCGATGCTCTGTAAATGGAATAAATCTTTCACAACAGGTGCTTCTTAATTGATGTCAATCAGTTGTTAAAACGTGAATAATCTGGTCTCTCCTCCTTGCAGCAAATGTGATGACTCTTATAATTCTGCCTCGAAGGAACTGCGGTGTTACTAAGTGCACGTCGGTCTACATGATAGCCATGGCCTCAGCTGATCTAATGGTTATTTTCATCGATGTAACCTTATATCGCATTTTCAGTTTTCATTTTCCATTTTCATTCTTGTCGCGTACTCCAGTGTGCAGGACTATTTTATACACGATGATTTCCAGCGTGGACTTATCTGTTTGGTTCACAGTTTCCTTCACATTTGACCGTTTTGTAGCTATCTGTGACCAGAAATTTAAACGAAAGTTCTGCACCCCAAGAAATGCTGGCGTAGTCATAACAACGTTCTCTTTTGTCAGTTTTCTCAAGAATATTCCAACTTTGTTTGCATATGAAACCCAACATCTAATTGACGGAGTGCAGTGGGGTTGTCAGTCAAGTGAAGATTTTTTTTTCTCACCACCAGGTATAGCCTTCGTCTGGTTTCACACCACCTGGGTCGTTTGGTTTCCTTTTTCTCTGATTCTCTTGTTTAATTCTATGACCATAAGATCTATTCTCCTGGCCAATAGAATCCGCCAAGCCCACAAAGGTTATCGAGATAAAAATTGCAGTGATCCAGAGATTGAAAACCGCATGAAATCCATCATTTTATTGCTCTCTGTGTCAGGTTGTTTCATCTTGTTTTGGTTGACAGCTTCTGTGAGCTTTGTGTCAACTCGAATATCAAACTCCACCTATTACAGAGGCGACTACAGTGATCCAGGATACGTCGCCCATGAAGCAGGCACTTCGCTGAAGTTTTTGATTTGTTTACAGAACCCGTTCATTTATATAATAACGCAGAGGAAATTCAGGAAAGCGCTGAAAAATGCGATAAGCTCTCTCTGGCTATTAATGCTGAGACTAGTTTGCAAATAGGACTAAAACTAAAATAATATTGCTGACAAATAAATTTCAATTTGAATGCGTTTGTTCGAACGTAGCATGTATTGCTTTGTTGTGTTACGGAACAAAATGCATCAACTATTTTGCTCACACTTATTTTATTTTGTAACATATGCTGTTATCTTTATTAGTTGAATTCCACTTCTCCAACCTGCTTTCACTTTCATCATGACAGCAAGGGCCACAGCAGCAGAAGTTTGCCATTCAGTCCTTCAGTTGTGCTTTGCCATTCAATGGGGTGACCTGATATTTCGTATCTCCACAGTTTAGACTTGTCTCCATAACGTCAGCTTTCCGAGAAACTAGATAGTTGAAGTAGAGGAGAAAATATGACAACAACCGTGCATCAAACATTTGGATAAGGGAGCAAATCAATTACATTCTGGATACAGAACTCCACTAAATCAATTTCATTTTGTTATACATTTCTCATTGCAAGTCTTGCAATTATCAATGTTGGCACATACAGACATAAGGCCACATGAAATAGGAGCAGGAATAGGCCATCCAACCCTTCGAACCTGCTCCGCCACTTAATAAGATCATGATCTGTACTGGAGAGAGACAGTATCTAGTTGCTATGCTAAACTACCATGTTAAAGGTGTGTTTATGCGATATTGTCTATCTTAAAACAGTTGATGATTCATCTTAACAATGCATTTTTTAGTTTTTGAATTGCCTAAAAATTATGCTTTCCATAGTTTTTATTGTACTTTAACTCTGTCACGAGAACAAATGATGCTTTGCTAACAGCTTCCTGTTGGACAAATCGAATCGTATTTTGAACACAACATCTTCCATTTGCCTTTCAATGAAGACAAAGGGTTATAATCGAAGCAATTGTTGCCGACCAGGACAGACACCTCAATATATATCAACAATGTAGCCCAAACCCCAACTTTTACAGGAGTTGTAAACAAAAATGAGGCGAATATTCCACACAGTGGAAGAGCCACTCAGTTTTAAGCAGAACAAAATTTATTTACAGAGTACTGAATGAATCTAAGCAAAAAGATGCAGAATTTAGAATAACAGCAATGTTTGAAGCCTACCAACAAAATATCTCCCGCAATTTAACGGAATGCTGTTCTGATATCCTGCCAAATTCAATATACAAACGCCTTGGCAAAAAATTGAAATAAAAGACGGATTCTTACAGGAGAGAGAGTTTGCAGAGAAGATCAAACAAGATCATTAGCTGAGATAAGGACACTCCTTATTGCCAGTAGCTTGTTGGGTCCCCCAACGAAATCTAACAGAAAATTGAAAATGCTTGAACCGCGAGATTTGATTTTTCAGTGTCGAAGCAGGTTATTTTTATGTAAGCCTTTTCTCTTATGTTTAACATGCGCAGTACCTATTAGCCATAATCAAAGTTCCCTAAACACAGACAAATTGGAACCACCACCTTTTACAAGTCATTTTAAAAATAAAAGAAACAAGGAGAATATAATATTATTAAAGGAGATGCATCGTCACACTATCTCCTTACAGAACCTGGGGCCGTTGTGGGTAGATGGTTTGGAACTGGCAGGTATCTCTTCTTCTCCATACGGACGTTTGGGTTTCTTGCCCAGGATGAAATTCTCGTAGTGCAAGTTGAGTTTAGAATTATTGGACTCAAGCACATTTAGTGGTGACATTTGGTGCGCTCCTTCATGATTTTGCATTCATTTAGTTTAGGCCAAAAGAGGCACGAGTATGAATGAGACTATTCGACCAATCGAATCTGCTTCACCATTAAACAATGATTGGGAAGTTTCCCGAACACATTCTCCCATTTTCTTTCCGTAACATTTGATGCCCTTAACAATCAAGAAAATGCAACACTCTACCTTAAATATACTCAGCAACTTGATCTCCACGGTATTCTGCATCCATGAATTCCACAGATTCACCACCCTCTGACTGAATCAGTTCCCCTTATCTCCGGTCTGAAGAGACTTTCCTTTACTCCAAGGCTGTCCCCTCGGGCACTTTTGGCTCCTGAAAATGGAAACATCTCCCACTCTGTACTCTTCTCAAGGCTCTCAGTATTCTGTTAGCTTCAATTAGATCCACCTGAAGACCTGAACTGCTGGGGAGGGGTCTCTCAGTTCCGTGAACAGTCGATAAGTACACCTGTAAACGACACTTTCAATTTCAGAATTAAAAGCTTATTCAATAATACAGCGCAGAGTTGGCAGGCTCTGATTCGCCCAGAAGTTAGAAAACCCCTGAGCAATGAAAAGTATCCAACATCTTACAGAATTTGTATGGGGTTCATGTACATTGTTCATAGGTAGGCATTGTAGCATGATCGCATACTAACAACCTATCAATACAAATCTAGGAAGACGGACTGGGCAGAAATCAACAGAAAAGGAAGGACATCATAATTGAGAGATTCAGAAGACCGGAAGGATTTCAGCAACAGAGATTAGCTTCAATTAGATCCACCTGAAGACCTGAACTGCTGGGGAGCTCTCAGTTCCGTGAACAGTCGATAAGTACACCTGTAAACGACTCTTTCAATTTCAGAATTAAACGCTTATTCAATAAT
>NC_057758.1:5207190-5215855 GCF_004010195.1 Chiloscyllium plagiosum
TAATGTCACAGGTCAACGATAAAGTGTATAACCGAGATGAGGAAGGACAAACACACCAAGACAGAGATGAACCTTCAGAACTCCCTGCCACAGAAACATAATGAGAACAAAATAGTGAATAATTCATGAAGCTGTTGGGCAATGTTATTAGCCCGAAGAGATCAAACGGCAATGGTATAAACTGAAAACGTGAGACTAAGTTGGATGCTTAGTCCTGTTGACACGGAATGGTGGATCAGGCTGGGATGGCCATTTGATTGACTGCTTCTACTCTTTTCTCTTTTTCGAGATTCAACATTGAAAACAAAAAAAAATGATGGAGGTACAGCCTGTTTCAAACTCATGCCAGGATGGAGTGGAGTCAGTAAACAGACAATTGATGTTGCATGCTGCTCTGAAGCAGACAGCTTTCATTTTCCAAAACCTAACTGGTCAAGACAGACACGACTCGAGGTTTACAGACTGATGAACGAAAATTGATACATGGAATTGGCACCACCAAATTCAACAATTACCTCATGTACTTAAAAGTAAACCGATATACATGCCCAATTTCCTGACACACAGGGTTAACAAAAGAAAGGGGACAATTACTTAGGAGATATGAGAGAGAACAATTGGCAAGGGCATTCATGAATTGAAAGGTAGTTTTAACTCCGAGTCAATACTTCGATTGAAAACTTACCGGAAATTCCGACAAAACCAATGATAGGATAGTAATAACCTTCAATGATGTAAAGTGTATATTGTATTCGGGATCGTAATGACAAACGATCATAATAAGTGGAAAGTACAAAAAGATACCAAGATAGACTCCTGAAATGCATTGTCACATTCCAATGCATTGTTTCCAGATTCTTATCCATTGCAGGTATATTCCAATCCTTTGCTTTCAGATTCTGATCCATTCCCATAATGATCCAATCGATTTTTCTTCGCTTCCGATCACATATTGTGAAGTTCCATTCTCTTGCTATAAGATTTGATCTCATTCTCCTTCTCTTTCAAACTCGCTGTCCCTCTCGCTCTGTCTAGAATCACTGCTGACTCGAACTGCAGAGATGATGCTCTCACAACAGTATGGAACACTTCAGTGGGAAGGATGACATTATCTAATATCAGAGAATCAGTCACCAGAGACACTGATCAGTGCCGCAGAAACAGATGATAATTGGAAGCTGTGGAATAACAGGTTTGCTTTAACCCCTTCGTTTCAGCATCATTTGGACCACAGAAAACAACATTTACCCATTCTGGAGAGAATACGGAGTGGTGATGTTCAAGGGAGGGATGGTGACTGAGCATTGTCGGTCAATGCTGCCTGTATGTTCGAGAGTAGTGCCGAAGCTGTTGTGAATTCCAAATGTACACAGTGCTTTCGAAAGTAGGCATGTACACGAACTAGAATTCTTCACGTGTCAGCATGAATATGAGGAAAAGTTTGTTCATCACGAGCGGAAAACGTGTCAAATTTTGTGCCACAGAAGGAAGTTGAAGTCGAATCACTGAACGTTATGAAGTAGGAGTTGTAGATCAGCCTTAGGATTAAACTGAGCAAAACCACGGGAAGAAAGTGAAAAAAAAAATGAGTGAGATGATCAGCATTATCATGGGAAAAAATAAAAATGCCAAATAGTCTACTACTTCTTCTAACTTTCTATTATCTTATACAATTGTTTATCTAACACAAGGCAGAGCTTTGTCAGAGAAGTGAAATTTCAGAGGGACAGAGATAAATTCGTTGTGTGCGAAAAACCTTTGTTGATGAAATATAATGTGGGATAATGTGACTTATGTACATTGACAGGAAGAATAGAGGATATGATTGATTACATTACAAAACAGTGTGGAAACAGGCCCTTCAGCCCAACAAGTCCACACCGACCCGCCAAAGCGTAACCTATCCATACCCCTTACCTAACACTACGGGCAATATAGCATGGCCAATTCACCTGACCTGCACATCATTGGACTGTGGGAGGAAACCGGAGCACCCGGAGGAAACCCACGCAGACACGGGGAGAACGTGCAAACTCCACACAGTCAGTCGCCTGAGGTGGGAACTGAACCCAGGTCTCTGGCGCTGTGACGTAGCAGTGCTAAACACTGTGCCACCGTGCTGCCCAGTCTTCCACATAAGGAATACTGCAGAAAGCTTCAAAATGAAAATATTGGAGCGTGCATCTGCATGAATAACAAAGAAAAACTCCAGTGTCCGTGGTTATGGGGAAAGTAGGGAAGGCAAATACTATGTTGGCCGTTATTTCAAACGAAATAGATTGCAAAGGGTGGGAGGTCTTGATAAATCTAGAAAATCGCACTGGTCAGATCACAGCTAGAATACTCTGAATGGCTTTGACCCGGTCTGTAAAGAAAAAAGAAATGTTCTGGCATTGGAGACAATCCAGAGAAAGTTCACTTTATTGATCTCAGGAAAGACTGCATTATGAGAGATTGATTATTTTGAACTGTATTCATTGAAATGTCGAAAAATGAGAGGCCTTACTCTTACATAACACAGTATTTTTAGAGGATTTGACAGGGTGGATGGAGAGAGGTTGTTTCATGCTTTGGGAGTGTCTCAGTGGATAGGACATTATCTCATGAAAATGGGTCGCTGATTTAAGACAGCGATAAGGAGGATTTATTTTCTCTCTCTTAGGCTAGTAAATCAGTGGAGTCCTTTACTTTAGAGGGCTTTATGGGCTGGATGATTATGTAAAATAAAAGCTGAGACAGCGAGTATTTCAATCTGAAACGGGATTCTTGTTCTGAAGAAACGGCGCGAAACTGAAATTGAAGATAATGAGAAGGGCGAAGATGTCGCGATTGGCAGAATAATCTCATTCCCCTCGTCCCCTCGTAAAGAATTCCGAAGGAAGATGACAATTGTATTTTTTGCTACATTCTCTGCCAGTTCTTCCTATTCCATCGCTGCATGGAAATCGTTTAACCTCAGGGGTACGTGAACATCAGCTCAAACTTACATCTATCCGTCCGTCTGCTGACTAAACAGAAAGACATTATCCGCCAGTGCAACGGAGTGTTCGAGTTTTATGCTGGCAAAGTGATGGCTGCTGTCTCTAATCTGAGGATGTGCCTTCTGCACCAAAGGATTCTGGAGGGCACTGGGGCAGGAAGGCTGGTCTAGAATTCACAAATTTATTCTCAGCTCAATCAACCAATAATATTCCGTCCCGTTGTTTGCATATGTCATGAGCTCTGACGCCTGTCATGACATGTCCAAACATCTGTTTCGAATATTGTAAAGAATCTTCTGCATCCTCCAATTCATGTTTTTCGCAGTTGTTAGCCCAATGCTATTTCACGTTGAGGTTGGAGGCTTTGGTCCCCATAGCTGTTCGATTATTCATTGTTAAAAACTATCATTGTTCGTATAACACTCATTGTTCATGTGCCTCACATTATGGCTCAATGTTGACCAGCAGAAGATGGTGAAAGCATGTCACATGATGTTTTTCCCTCCACGTATTATATTGTTTGCTCCCATTTTGCAAACCTCTGTGCCTCAGTTATATTACTAATGCTTATATCCCATTAGTGAATTTTCAAAAGTCCACAGAAAAATTTGAATGATAATGAAGAAGAACTCGATAGATGTTGGGGATAATCGATGAACGAATACTAATTCTTATTATTGCATTACTTGTCGTGATTTGTTGTTGTTGTTTTACAGTCACAGATTCATAGAGTCTGACATCATTGAGACAGTTCCTTTAGGCCAAACTGGTCCATGCTGAGCAAAATGTCTGTCAGTGCTAAAACCATTTCCTCTTATTTGGCCAACTCCTTTTTAATCCTTTCCTATTCTTGTATTTAGCCAAATACCTTTAAATGTTGTTAACGTACTTGCCTCAGCCATTGCCACTGGCAGCTGATTCCATCTGTGTACCACCTCCTGTGTAAGATAATAGCTCCCCGTCAAGTTCCCTTTTATTCTTTTACTGACGCCCTGTGGCACTCGATTCCCTAACACTGGGAAGAAAGAGTATGTGCATTCATCCTAACCATGCCACTCATGATCTTAAACACTTCCATATGATCCCCCTCTGTCTTCCACGCTCTAATCAAAAGAGTCCCAGCTTGTCCAAACTCTCACCACAACTCAGCCCATTGACTCCTCGGAACTTTCTTCAGCATCATTTTCAGTACAATGGCATTATTCCTGCTGCAAAGTGAACAAGTCTGAATACAATGCTGTACTCCAATTGCGACCACGAATGGCCTGTAGAGCTTCAACATAATTCCCCAACTTCTTTAGGCTATGCCAGTTTGTGTAAAGCCTTCTTTACTGACCTGTCCACGTGTGACTCCACTTTCAGAGAACCTGAACACCAAGTTCCATCTATTCCACTGCACTTATTAAGACCCGACTATTCGCCATGCGCCTGACGCTGCAGTTTGTCTTTCCAAAATGTACGATCTCACACATACCTATACAAAACGCCATTTATCATTTCTCAGCACACTTCCCTAGCTGATTAAGGTCCTGCTGAAATTTCTGAGAAGCTTCGTCACTGTCCACGACACGGCCTATTTTACCGTCATCTGCAAACTGTTTAAGCATGCCTTGTGCATTTTCATGCAAACCATTGATGTCGGTTACAAACGGAATAGACCGACCTCTGACCCCTGAGGAACTCCACTTGTCACAATCATGAAGTCCGGCAACCTTTCTATTCGCCTCTGCCTCCTACTGTCAAGACACCTTTGTATCCAACTTTCCAGCTAGCTCGGATTCCATTCAACTTCAGCTTTCAGAGCAGTCAACCATGTGGAATCTCATCAAAAAGGCCTTGTTGTAATCTATGTAATCTCTGTATACCGCCCTGACCTTGTCAAACTTCCTTACATTTCATCAAATAATTCTAACCGTTCGTAAGACATTATATTGCACACACAATTATACACTGATTATTCCTCATCAAATCATGTCTTTACAAATGCATGGACATCTCTTTCTCTGAGAACCTCCTTAAGAATCTTACTCACCGCACATGTTAGGCTTACTGGTCTACAATTCCTTGGTTTTGTTTTGCCGCCCTTCCTGAGTAAGGGCACACAGCTCACTAACCTCCAGTCTACCAGGATTTCACTCATGGCTCACGATGATGCACAAGTATAAGTCGGGGCCCCAGCATTTTCTTCTCTCGCTGCTTGCAATGTTCTTCGATATACCTGGTCAGGATCAGATATTTCGCTACTTTCACAGATATCCATACATCCAACGCAAATACTTCTATGCGTATACACTGTCCCCAAGATCTCAACACTAACTTCCCCAAATTCCAAGTCTTTATGTCGTTCTCCACGTAAACACAGAGGAGAAAGTTTAGTTGAGGACCTCACCCAGCTGCTGCGAATCAATACATACATGTCCACTTTGAACAAAGTTCAAGAACAAAGAAGAAAGAAAACAATAGGAAATTAACAAACCTGAGCCAATCCAGATCGTCTACCAAAACCTGCCATGTAGTTTCTCAGAGTCTGAATCCCTTTGCGTGAAGCCCATTCATGTATGTGTCTAGATACATCTTAAATGACGCTACTGTACACGCCTCTACCACCTCTACTTGGCAACGTGTTCCAGGCACTCATTACCCTATGAATAAACAACTTTCCACATATATCTCCTCTGAACTTGCCCCTCTGAATGTGAACACGTGACCCCTTGGAATTGAGTCCTTCACTCTGGGGAAAAAAGCTTCTTCGATCCACCATGTCTGTACCTCTCGTGATTTTGTAGACATCAGTTACGTACCACCACCAACCTCAATCTTTCCAATAAAAATAATCTTAATCTGATCGATATCTGTCCACAGGCATTTCTCTCCATATCCATACCAGGCAACTTCCGACTGAATCTCCTCTGCACCCTCTCCAAATCATACACGTCATATTGATAATGTGGTGACCAGAACTGTACGCAGTATTCCAAATATGGCCGAACCAAAGTCTCATGGAACTCTATGATGACCTGCCAACTCTTGTTATCAAAACGCCAACGATGAAGGAAAGGATGCCTTCTTGGCCAATCTGTTGTCCTGCGTCACCACTTTCAGTGAATAATGGACCTGAACACCCAGATGTTACTGTACATCAATTTTCATCAGGAAGTTTCCATATATTGCATATTTCGTTCCTGAATTTTATTCATACAAAATGCATCGTTTTGCACATGCCCAGATTGAACTCCATCTGCCACTTCACTGCCAAATTTCCCAGCCATCTACACTCGGCTGCATTCTCTGACAGGCCACTTCACGAACTGCTCAACAAGCAATCTTCGTGTTACCTGCAAGCTTGCAAATCACATCACCTATATTTTTCTCTAAATCATTTTTGCATATCACAAACAACAGTGTTCCCAAAACGGTTCAATGTGAAACATCACTGGTCACAGGTCTCCATTTTGCGAAACTCGCTTCCACAAATTCCTGCGCAATGTATGTAAATACAAAGTATAGCACTGTAAACAATACGCTCATGCATAATTCACCATTAACGTTGACCAGAACAGGATAAAATTGACAGAGATGATGTACAGAGAGACGATGTTCATTTTTCTTAGTATTGTATTTCTGTGTCTTTCTAATTCTCCCCTTTGCTGTGAGGCCGGGTTCTCCTGCATGCTCCGCTGGCCACTAATAAGTGTGGGTGACGGTGAAATCATTAAATAGTAACATCAGGAAAACACGGAAGAATCCGAATTAAAATGGATTGAAGGCTCTGAAATTTGACCGAGACTGAAGAGCATTTAACAGCAGTTTCTTTCTCACAAAATTAGAGGAAGTCCGCCACATGTCCATTCGAGTTTGGGTAACTGAAACTGAATGAGCACTCTTCCAAAAACTAACACATTTAAGATTTTGGTCGACCACTCTCTCATGTGCCACGCTCTAAATGATTATGGTCATTTGAAATGCTTCTAGGTTTTCTTTCCCATTCATTTCCCCATTCACGATTGAAGCACTTTTCAACTTATCTGGTTAATTGGTGCGTCGGCTAACATCAAGTGAGAGAATACTGCATACGATTCTCCATTTCAGAAAACAGATTCTCAAAGGTAACAAAATCTGGATTACTATATGAGTCACGGGGGAGCTAGCAGGGGAGATCGAAAATTAAGACTACGTAGAAATGCAGCAGCATCCCCATATGCATGTAGATAAATATGTATATTTCCACCTATAAAGTTTATTTGGAATGGTCACAAAATTCTGGTTCCCTTTCTTCCGAAGGATTTGTACAAATGATCCCAATGCAGGTGAGGGTAATTTACAATCTAATAAACCGAATAAGATGTCATTTCTTCGGAACGTTCTGACTGTAGGAATTTGTTTGGAAGTTCTGTCCACATTGACATCTTGGTTCTTGTAATTGATAACTGAATATACTTCTGAAGTCTATGGCTAAGAACTGCTTTCATAGCCTGAATGGGAAAAAGTGCCCAACATGCTTTGTAAGAGGGCAAAGTCATCACAAAGGATAATGATCTCAACTGGAACACGGTAAACCAAAGAATGCTACAAACCTCCAACACATTTGACAGCATCTGTGGAGATATGTAAAAGTCTCAAGTTCACTGACCCTTCTTAGGCCAATTCTCTTTGGGAAATTTGAATGCAATGAGACAAATGAGAAACATCTGGGAAAATGGCCATTCTTAAAGAAAAAAAGCAACTGTGTTTCACTGATTTCTTTTCGGGAAGGTAAATGCCGTCCTCACTTTGCCTTCTGGTGCAATCTGAACAACAAGTGCTCATCCAGTCATTGGCACATACATTCTGTAAAATGTTTTTATATAATGCGGTTAATGAACTTGTCTAAACTGGTCCACAGATAACAATTGAATACTTCAATTGCTGCAAATGAATCAATAAATCTGTTAATGTGTCCAAGCCTACATTCATTTTCTTATGCTTGAAAATGCAGTCGAATTCCATGTTTGAAACACTTTGTGTCAAAGTAGTTCACAATCCATCAACATTTATACATTCACGTTTCCTCTAAACTTGCTTCTCTCTAAATTTCTTCAAGAATTTCCAATCGATAATTCGTACATGTGGTAATCACGAAGGTAAGAGGAGAAGTTACCACCTTTCACTCTTCCAAAATTTTGAAAAAATTTAAGAGACCGATTAGACTTACATTCAGTTTTACCACGCTTAGTGCAGACTGAGCCAGTCAAATAAAAGATGGATAAACACAAACTGTGAATTTATCTCTATCTGGCTTGTTGAATTTGGAATTAACGTTGTTTCCCCACTGAGCATTGTGTTGACTTGATCGAGTTAGAAAGCAGCACAGATGATGACAACTTTGTCTTTGGTTTTCGCTTTTCAGATTGTGGAAATCTTCAGCTGGTTATCCCTTGAAGAAAAGTAATTGGTGCCAACATTATTTGTTAATTCTCCACAGGTTCTGCCAGAACTATTCAGTTCCTGCAGCAAGTTCTGTTTGCATTAGCAAATCGTTTACATAAATTTGATTTTATGAGAATTTCTGGTGTTGTTTCTTTTGGATTAGAGTTAACTTACGCGAAACAGACTTCTTAATAAGGTGATGTGAGCGTTAACTACAGCATTGTTAGCCATTTATTTCATAATAGGTGAAGAGAAAAAATAATAAAGTTATTCAAGTT